>NW_007726918.1:286061-287309 GCF_000696425.1 Galeopterus variegatus
AGATCTGAATAGACATTTCCTCAAAGAAGATATACAAATGGCCATGATATACAAATGAAGATATACAAAAATGGCACATGAAAAGATGCTCAACATCATTATTCATTTGGGAAATGCAAATCAAAACCACAGTGAAATACTTCATACCTGCTAGGATAACTATGATTAAAAAGACAGATAATAACCAGCGTGGACTAGGACATGGAGAAATTCAGACCCTCATACACCAGTGAGAATGTAAAATGGTGCAGCTACTTTGAAATACAATTTGGCAGTTCCTCAAAATTCTAAACAGAATTACCATATGACTCAAGGTATTAGCCAGCTGGGGCTGCCATATTAAACTACTGCAGACTGGGGGGCTCAAACAACAGTGAGGAATTTATTTCTCACAGTTCTAGATGCTGGGGAGTCCAAGATCAAGGTGCTGGACAATTCAGTTCCCAGGTGAGGGCTCTCTTCCTGGCTTTCAGATGGCCACCTTCTCACTATGTCCTTACATGGCAGATAGAGAGAGCTCTGGTGTTTCTTCCCCTTCTTCTAAGGACACTAATGCCATCATGGGGCTAATTACCTCCCAAAGGCCCTATCTCCTAATATTATCACATTGAAGGTCAGGGCTTCTACATATAAATTTGGGACTTATACAAACATTCAGTCCATAACATCTAGCAATTTTACCCCTAGGTATATACACAAGAGATGAAAACATATGTCAATGCAAAACTTTTACACAAATGTTCACAGCAGCATTATTCATAATAGCCAAAGAGTAGAAACAGACACAAATATCCATCAAATAATGAACAGATAAGTAATAAAATGCAGTATACTCATGCAATGGAATATTATTTATCAATAAAAAGGAATAAGCACTGACACATGCTGCAATGTGGATGAGCCTTGAAAACATTATGCTAAGTGAAAAATGTCACATATTATAACAGGTCACATATTATATAATCCCATTTATATGAAATGTTCAAAATGGGCAAATCTATAGAGACAGAAAATAGATTAGTGGTTTCTAGGTGCTGGGGTGGGGATGGAGTGGAGAGTGCTAATGGGTACAGGGTTTCTCTTAGGAGGAATGAAAATGTTCTAAAATTACATTATGGTGATATTTGTGCAAGTCCATGAATATACTAAAAACCACTGAATTATACACTTACATTTTTCATAGGTGAAATTTTATACTTTTCACGAGTGAAATGTATGTCATATGAATTATGTCTCAATAAAGTTTTT
>NW_007726918.1:287876-288960 GCF_000696425.1 Galeopterus variegatus
TACTAAAAACCACTGAATTATACACTTACATTTTTCATAGGTGAAATTTTATACTTTTCACAAGTGAAATGTATGTCATATGAATTATGTCTCAATAAAGTTTTTATGTTAAAAAAAATAACCCCAACCTCCCATGACTCTGATCTTTCTCTGAGTAAAATCCAAAGTTCTTACAGTGGTCCTCAAGGCACAACAGGGTCTGTCCCCCTTCCCCTCTCTGCCCTCCTTCCCTTTTCTCTCCCTCTCACTCACAATACTCCAGGCTCACTGGTCTCTGCTGTTCCTTGAACACATCAAGCATATTCCAGCCCCAGGGCCTTTGCTGATGCTGTTTCCCCTCCTTGGAACTCTTTTCTCCTAAATCTTTACATGACTCACTCCCTTACTTCATTTAGGTCTCTGCTCAAATGTCACCTCTTCAGAGCGACATTCCCTGGCCACCCTGGGCTGTTCTCTGTTTGCCACCTCTCCCCACCCCATCCACCCAGTTCTATCCTGTGTGGAATGTGTGGATTTTCTCACTTCAAGTCAAGCTTTCAAGTGGATTCAGCCAATGGGAAGCTCAGGCAGATTGGAGGGTGCGAGGAGAGAGAGGTCAGGGTATTTCTTCCTCCCTCCATGTTTCTGCAAGCCCAGCTCCCCTTACAGGCTAGTGAGCTGTCGCTACTCCCCAGGAGCTCAATATCCTTTGTTGATTCCTTTGACCCTGCCAATAGCCCCTTCACTAAAGGTTCTTCAAAATCTTAGCTAAGTGTTCAGGCTTGTATGTGCCCTGTGTAAGGTAGCACACATCATTTCCAATTTACTTACCCCGCTCTATTTTAATTCACAGAATTTGTCACTATCTGACATTGTGTCTGTATTTGTCTATTCGCTTACTGTCTTTTTTCATCATCAAAATGTAAGCTCCATTCATTCTACATGTATTTATTGAGCACCTACTACGTGCCAGACCCTGTTCTAGACATTGGGGACATAGCAGTGAACATACCGATGCCCAGAGAATAAACAAAATAAATAAGCAAAATAAGTAATAAGTTAGATGGTCATAGATGCCATGGACAAAAATAAATTATAAGGGGGG
>NW_007726918.1:289199-292518 GCF_000696425.1 Galeopterus variegatus
TTTATTTATTTATTTATTTATTTTTGGCAGCTGGCTGGTACCAGAGTCTGAGCCCTTGACCTTGGTGATACAACACCATGCTCTAACCAACCAAGCTAAAGACTCAATTTTAAATACGGTAGTCAGGGAGGGCCTTCCAAAGAAGGTGACAGCAAGTGCAAAGGTCCTGAGGTAGAACAGTGCTTGCGATGTTTGAAGAACATCAAGGAGGCCAAGGCGGATGAAACAGAGTGAGTGATGGGGAGGGTGCGGCAGATGAGTCAGAAAAGGAACAGGTCAGATCATGCAGGCCTCCCAGGCCATGGGAAGAAGGGAAGAACTTTGACTTTTACTCTCAGAGAAATGGAGAGCCATGGGAGGGATTAGAGCAGGGGAGGAGCATGATCCAACTTGAGTCTGACAGGATCTCTTTGGCTGTTGTGATGGGAATCCATGATGAATCTTGCCAGTATCAGTTATTACTATGGTGATTACAGTATGATTTTTCTTTCTTTTTTTTTTTTCTTTTTTTAAGATGGGCGATGACTGGTAAGGGCATCTTAACCCTTGAGTTGGTGTTGTCAGCACCACACTCTCCCAAGTGATCCATGGGCTGGCCCCTACAATATGATCTTTCTAACAATCATTATTTTGACAATGCTAGTTGCATTCTCCTGAAAGGAAGGGTTGCCTGTCACTCTCCTTTTACTTATTTATTTATTCTCAGTATGGGTTTTTAAGTCAATGTTCCTAAGTACATTACTGTCATTATTTTTATGCTCGAATTGTCCCAGTTTCATTTATTTATTTTTGGGGGTGGGGGCAGCTGGCCAGTACAGGGATCAGACCCTGGACCTTGGTGTTATTAAAACAACCCGTCTCACTTTTGGCCAGTGGGCACCCCTTTGAGCTAGTTCCTGGTCCTGTTCACATGTTCCCATCATTCTTTGAGCACCTTCTTGCTTTCAGGCACAACAAGAGGTTCCAGGCTCGTTTGTAGTTTCCCTGCCCCAGTGCTGGAGTCGACCATTTCTTCCAGGAGCCCTGAATCCCTTTAGCGGAAACCAAGATCTGGGCATAGATGTGATCATTGTTGCTGGGGTGTTGTTGCCCTTAGGGTCTCTTAGTGAACAGAGCCAGGAATTATGTAGATATGTTTCCAGATTCTTATGTACAAGTATGAGAAACGTGAGTTCACACCAATACCTCCTTTTCCAGCCCAATACCACAACATTCTTGCTAGGCTTCTAGCTTTCCGTGTTTGTATTTCTCTTCTCTTATAGTGATAAACCTGGATCCCAAATCAGCAAATATTTATTCATTTACTCAATCCTACATTGAACAGAGAGTAGTTTCAAACTTGTTGCACCCATACTACTATGAAAAAAAACCAACCTATGACATAGTGGTTAAGATTCATATTCAGTTTCCCTCTCTTTTGTCTTTGGATTGGAAGTATATTGTTGAACTGTGTTAAAAAGTTACTTGGGTCGGGCCGGCCCGTGGCTCACTCGGTAGAGTGCGGTGCTAATAACACCAAGGCCCCGGGTTCGGATCCCACATAGGGATGGCCGGTTCGCTCACTGGCTGAGCGTGGTGCTGACAACACCAAGTCAAGGGTTAAGATCCCCTTACCGGTCATCTTTAAAAAAAAAAAAAAAAGTTACTTGGTTCAGTTCTTTTTTCCCCCTGCCCCATTCAGTCTGGTTATGTTGCTTACTTGACATACAGTCTGGTTTATTTGTTTCTATTTGTATCTTGTTTTCATTTTAAGGGTTTTCTTCATTATGTTAATTTGAGTATTTATTTATTTATTTATTTATTTTAAAGATGACCGGTAAGGGGATCTTAACCCTTGACTTGGTGTTGTCAGCACCACGCTCTCCCAAGTGAGCTAACCGGCCATCCCTATATGGGATCCAAACCCGTGGCCTTGGTGTTATCAGTACCACACTCTCCCGAGTGAGCCACAGGCCAGCCCCTGAGTATTTTTTTAAATTATGTAAAAATATCAACAGTGATCCAAAAGTCAAAATTATACAAAAAGATATACTCATTATTGCCCCAACCCTCGCACTTCTTTCCCATCCACCAACTAGGGAAATCAATTTTATTAGTTTCTGGTTTATCCTTCCTATGTTTCTTTTGCAAAAATGAGAAAATTCAAGTAAATTTTATTTCCCTTCTTTCTTGCACAAAAGATTCCAGACTATACATACTCCTTTGTACTTTCCTTTTTTAAATTAACGCTATATCCTAGTAAGCACTCAAATTCAGTGTATAGAAAACGTCCTCATTTTTTTTTTACAGCTGTATAGTATGAGGGTAACTCATACTATATCGAATGAAAATATAATATAAATCTTTCCATGAACTTTTTGAAATACTCTTGTACTCTGTTGTGTGGCTGTTCCATAGTTGATTTAACTGTAGCTCCTATATATGTGGACATGAGAGTGTTTCCAATAGTTTCAAGTTACAAGCAATGCTGCATTAAATAACCATGTGCATAAGTACTTAGAAGTGGGATTTCCAGGTCAGAAGGTAAGTTCATATGAAGTTTTGTTTGACATTACCTATTTGCCCTCCATTTTGCATACTCACCAGCGATGTATGTGCTTCTGTTTCCCCAGGCTCATCAACAGAGCATGTTGTCAAGCTTTTTAATTTTTTCTGGTCTGATAGGTGAGAAGTGATATTTCAGTGTAGTTATTTTAAAGCTTTTTTTTTTTGAAAAAGTAGTACAATTCCTGTGTACACTTTACTTAGTTTCTCCCAGTGATAACAACTTATATAACTAGAGTACAATGATCAACATCAGGAAATTGACATTGATTTGATACTTTAAACTAAATTACAGACTTTATTCAGGTTTCACCAGTTTTTACATGCACTCTGTTTTCGCTGTTCATCCTCAGTGTAGCTAGAATTTGCATTTCTCCTCTACTAATAAAGTGAACATTTTCTATAAGTTTAAGTATTATTTTTACATCTTTTTTCATGAGTTGTCTGTTTATGTTTTTTGCCCTTTTTTTCCATCTGGTTTTCAGATTTTCTCCCTTAAATTTTAAGAGTTCTTTTTTGGCAGCTGGCTGGGGACCCGAACCCTTGAAGAAGTTCTTTGTATGTTAGGGATTTAGTAGCCCTTTTTCTATGACACTTGTTGTAAATATTTTCTCCAAATTTGTCAGTTGTTCATTTTGTTTTCTGTGGGGTGTTTTTTTGCAGCTGGCTGGTACAGGGATCAAACCCTGGACCTTGGTGTTATCAGCCTCATGCTGTAACCAACTAAGCTAACCGGCTAGCCCTTGTCAATTTTTTCACTTTGCTATTGTTTTTT
>NW_007726918.1:292868-294418 GCF_000696425.1 Galeopterus variegatus
GCTCCGTGCTTGGCAGTCATGATCACTGTCCTTATCGCCTGGTCCAGGCTGTCATTCTGATGTGTGACTCTCATCTAACTCCTCTCTGCCCATTTGGGCTCCAATTTCCCTATCTGTGGTGCAGATTTTGAAAATGTGCTCTAGGTGGGGGGTTGTGTGTGTGCCCATCATTCATTATCCTGGTGCTTGGCCTTAGGAGCATAGACCTGAGCAAGGTGGGGGGGTCTCTACTCAGTGGGAGAGACAGTGCCAGATGGGAATCCTGAGTCAGTGAGCAGGGGGAGGAAGGATCCTCCTCAAAGCCTTGTCAGCAGGGCCCAGGCCCTGGATCCAGGCTGTGCTGGGTATCTTGGGGAACACTGTGTGCCCCCTACCCTATCCTGGGCATATCCCTGTGCTTAGACTACATGCCCCCCCCCCACTTCCCCAACTGGCATGGCCTCTTCCCACTGCTGCTCCCATCCATTTTGCTGACATGCATTGATTCCTGCAGGTGTTGGGGAGACACAGGACACCAGGGACACCCGCATTCTGGTGGAACTTGGGGGATATCAGATAGATAGGAAATTTGGGGAAGTGATTTGCTGCAGACACAGGAGCTGAGTGGGGCTCATCAGGGAAGGCTCCCAGGGAGAGGGGGCCACAGAGTCTGTGGAGGGAACCAGAGCTCTGTGGCTGGCCAGTGGTGGCTGTGGCTCTGGGATCTGGTGACCCATTCTCTACTGACTCACACGTTTTTGGCTCTGCTTAGCAGAACCAAGAGGGCATGACAGATCTCTGCCTGGATGCCAGGTAGGGGAAGGGGCACAGAGGTGAGGCCCAGCATGGGGGGAAGGGGCTTAAGCTTCAGGAGGCCCCCACCAGGCTGTGTTGCTCTTGGTTTTGATAAACATGGAAGCAAAGAAAGGGCTTCCTTGATTGTGCTGGATGGAAAGTTCTTCCAGGCTCAGCCCACTGCTCTGTGACCTTGGGCAAATCCCTTCACTTCTCAAGTGTTTNCCGGCCATCCCTATATGGGATCCGAACCCGCGGCCTTGGTGTTATCAGCACCGCACTCTACGAGTGAGCCACGGGCCGGCCCCAGGATAATGTCTTTTCTCTTAGAAAATACATGCTGCAATATTTAGAGTTCACATGTCATATGTCTTCAATTAACTCTCAGCAAAATTATACCTGTATATATAGAGATAAATATGACAAAATATTAGCAATTGATGGAGGGTATATGGGTATTTACTATTCTTGCAACTTTTCTCGAGGTTTGAAAATTTGCAAAGGGCTGCCGGTTAGCTGAGCTGGTTAGAGAGTGGTGCTGATAACGCCAAGGTCCAGGGTTCCATCCATGTACCGGCCACGCTGCCAAAAAAAAAAAAAAAAGAAAGAAAGAAAGAAAAAAGGATATTTGTAAAATAAAAAATGTTGGAGGGAATGCGCTAAGCTGGGTTTCCGCGAGTGGAAAGGGGAACCCGGGCCAATTAGAGTGGGCCCGCCCCTTACGTCGCACTCCGGGTCCCTCCCACCACGGAAAGACTCAACCCGAGCCCCGCCCC
>NW_007726918.1:295041-299996 GCF_000696425.1 Galeopterus variegatus
CTGTCTCATTTTTTTGGAGAATGGAGGCCAGGAATTTAACTTTTGTTCACCTAGAGTTGGGATCCCTCATCCCAACTGGGGATTTAGCCACTGAGGATCCTAGGATTGTTGGGATAAATTCCCTCTTCCCCCATAATCCCTCCTCTTTCACTTGTCCTGTGTCAACAGCCCTGAGGACACAGCCTGCAAGCATTTTGGTGCTTGGAGATCAGAGGTGCCCCTCAGAGGTGGAGTCTGCTCCCTGGCTCTGCTTTTGGCCCTGGGGAGGCTGCGTCCCCCAACCTTCTTCTTCCTTCCCTAATCTGATCTCACCAACTGGCACCGTATCCATGAAGCTGCTTGAAGTCAGTCACCATCGGGTTGAGAGTGGAAGTGAATACAAGTGAGAGGAAGTAACAAATTGGTACACCAGGAAGCATCCCACACCCACCAGCCAACAAGCGAAAACCCAGCCCAATAATGTGGATAAATAAGGCCCAGTTGTTTCCTTGAAAAGTCATCACAAGGGATAAGTCTATACAAAGGAGAGAGGAGTGATAACCACAGAGAAGGGAGGCACCCCACACAATGGAGGGCATCCAGGGCCACTGTACCACTGAAGTGTGATGGTGACGAGGAGAGACTCGTGACCCCCCTCCCAGCTCATGTTGATGGTTTGGGTTTTCCAAATGTGATCTCTCTCAAGAGGCCCCTTGATTAGACCCTTAGGTTGTCTTAGAGGCATTAGCCTCTGATATAAAATCAGTGTGGCCCATAGATTTTCCAGGAAAAAAAAATGGGAAAGAGATCTGGTGCTGCCAACTTTTTATTTTTGCCAAGCAAGTGCATTAAAACAAAACAACAATATTTATCGACCTCTGTCCCTATTTATCTCATAAAAGATCAGCAATTTTAGAATCAAACAAGCAGAAAGGACATCATCTCTGAATAAAGAACAGTCTTTCATTAGTACATCTAGTTATGGAAACACTCTAAAATGTTTTTCTTTTGGCCAGCAACTGCGATAGTTTCTCAAAGCTGTCAGTCAGCACAGCAGCAAGGGTTGCAAGAGGCCATTTGCTGAAGTCCAAGCCTTCCCATTTTACAGATGGGGAAGCTGAGGCTGGAAGGGCAAGGCAGGGTAGGAGAAGGCAGAGTTTCAGGTTTATAATATCAGAGAGGTCTAGATTCAAGTCCCTGTCCGGGTAGTTACCACAGGTGACCTCGCGCAGCTGTCTCATCTTAGCAATGGGGATGGTGCTGGCCTTGCAGAGTCGTGGGAGGAATCAGTTGAGTAGGACTTAGGGCTGGAGGCAACAGAGGGGATTCTCAGAGATTAGGCTCGTGGGCTCCAGCACTGACATCCAGCAGCTTAGAGCTGAACCTCGTGAATGGGAACCTCCTCCGAATTAGGTGTCCTGGAAAGGTGAATGTTGCTGGGCAAATGCCACCTGTCTGGGTTTTCGGAGGACTCAGACAACGTGAATAAAACGCATCTAAACGGAATCACCCCCATCGCCCGTTGGAATAAGGTGGCACACAAGGAAACACAAGTGACTCTCTCTTGAGCAAAGGTGGTGACTAACTCCTCATCTGCGGTACTGTGGCCTGGCCTGGGGGGTGGGCAGGGTTATCCTTCTGCCCAGCTTGAAAGAAGCCACACTGTACTTCTTTTTAACATTTTTGTAATTGTTATTAAAGTTTTAAATTTTTCATGGTAAAAATTGTAGCAGTTTAGAAGGGTGGGATGGGATATGAGAAGTAAAGCCTTCACTCCTCCCTCCATTCTTTCTTTCCAGACATAACCTCATTAGCTGTTTGTTCCAGAATTTTCTGTGCCTAAACAGGCCTAAACATACATGTATACATATGTATATGCATAACTATATATGTGTGTGTCATGCTTTTATACATAGGATTATCCTGCGTCCACCATTTGGCCTTCTCTATGCTTTCTCTCTTTTTAAGAAAAATTTTTTTGGGGGTGGCTGGCTGGTACAGGAATCCAAACCTTGGTATTGTCAATACTGCACTCTAACCAAATAAGGTGACCTGCCAACCTGCCAGCTCTCTCTCTCTCTCTCTCTCTTTTTAATCTCTGACATCTTTTCTCATCAGTACATGGCAGTCCACCGAATGGTTCTAGAAAACCACGGCATGTATGGATAGATTATTGTGTTGGGCCCCTAATGATGAATGTTTTGGGAGGCATCCACCTTTCCTCGGCTTTGGTAAAAAGTGCTGCTGTGAAGAAGCGCCTTTGTGTCCATCTCTGCAGGGCTGTGAGCACCCTGTCACAGGCTGCCTGTCACAGGCTGCCTGTCTCCAGGGCCTCTGCACCATGGCCTTGACCGAGCCTGCTCCCGCCTACATGGGGCAGATTTTTACCAGGTTGGTCTGGAGGAAGTTCCACTGGCCTCTCGGATATAACTGGGGCTTGCATGTGGATAGCTTTTTTGGTTTTTATGGTATGTGAGCGGTCTCCCCTGACCCCCTGCTGTCTTTTATCATGAGGGGATCTGCACGTTAGGCCCCGTTATAATCTTCCTCCCACTACTAGACCCACTGGGTCTCCCCAAACTTCCCTCTCAGAATCGCAATGAGACAAATATTCAGTGCGAGTATAACATGTGTTATCTCCTGGCACGTGCCATAGCAACCCTCTGAAGTGGGAGTCACTGTGCCCATTTTACAGATGAGGAAACTGAGGCCCAGAGAAGGTAAACAATTTGCCCAAATGTACACAGCCAACGAGGGATAGCGCCGGAGATTCAAACCAAATCCGAGGGACCCACAAGCCTGGACTCTTTGTCCTCCAGTCCCCTTGAAATTTAAAATCTTTATTGCTCTCTCTTGTGTTTTTCTGTTCTTATTCATTTGATAAGAACTACACCCCCCTTCACCCCTAAAAACACCCCACAAAACCAAGTAAAATTAGAGGCTTAGAGCACATACTCTGGCATTGTTACCAGACCCACTCAGTTCCTGGCTGAAGCTCTCAGAATTCGATACCGGGCATACGGGTCTGGCTGCTTGCCCCTAGACAAAATTAAGCAAACCAAAAGTCAAAATGTTGGTGAAAATGGAAGTCAGCTTTTATTCAGGAATACTGGTGACTTGAGGAGAGATGTTGGGCCAACACATCTCTCTCTGGTAAACCTGAAGGAGAATGGCCAGGCTGAAGCCATCTCAAAGACTCAGGTTTACTGACGGGTTTTTGACGAGGGGGCTGAGGGAATGGAACGTGGGAAATGAAAAGCAGGAGGGAGGGGCACAGCAAGGTCTGTGTGAGCAGCAAGGGCTCCACGCAAGGTCTCAGGTGCAAAGTAGTGCCAAGACTTTGCCTGGTTTCTGCTCCCATCTTTGCTGTTATCTCAGGTTCCTGCTGGAGGGTGGAATCAGCATAGCTTTATTGATGTCTTTCTTGGTTTCCCAGGGTCTGGATAGTGCATTGAGTCTGCAGCTCCAGACTGGCTGGGAAACAACTTTACATTTGTGTGAATAATGTCATCTTGTCCCATAACCAAGTTTCACAATATCAAATAACCATGGGAAAAGAGAGAACTCAGAGAAATGCATGCCAAGAAAAGAACAGTGTCTTTTTAAAATTTGCCTACAGCCCAACGTGGATTCAGTCCTGCTTACTCCAACAGAATCTTAGTTTCAGGGGCCGGCCTGTGGCTCACTCGGTAGAGTGCGGTGCTGATAACACCAAGGCCACGGGTTCGGATCCCATATAGGGATGGCTGGTTCGCTCACTGGCTGAGCGTGGTGCTGACAACACCAAGTCGAGGGTTAAGATCCCCTTACCGGTCATCTTTTAAAAAAAAAAAATAATAATAATCTTAGTTTCATCTCTGCTGCTCACTAGCTGTGTGGCCTCAGGCAAGTGACCTCATCTCTCTGAGTCTCAGTTTACACATCTATAAAGTGGGGAGAATAAAGCCCATGTCACAGGGTCTTTGGAAGAATTTAGAGAGATGTGATGTGCTTTGCGCAGTGCCTGGGGTTGCTGTTATCCCCCTTAGTGGGGCTTTGCTGCCAGTCCCTTCAACTCCATCCTCCTGGCTCCAGTGTTCTTTGCTTTAAAACATTTAGAACGCAGGCTTCCTTCTTTTACTTTTCCTCTTCTCTCCATCTGGCAAACTCCTACTTAAACTTCAAAACCCAGAGCATCTGTCACCTCTTCCGAGAACTCTTCCCAGATTTTACTCAGGTTGCAGAAGCGGTGAACCTCCTCAGGTCAACTCCTAGGCCTTTATTCCTTTTCTCATCATAGTAGTTACCTTGTTTTGTCACCTGTTTACATGCTAGTCCCCCTTCCCTTCCATGAGCTTTGTGAAGGCCAGGACTGAGTGTCCGTTCATGTATATACTCAGTATCTGGCACCTAGTAGGTGCTCAAAAAGGTTTGCTTGCCAAAGGTATTGGGTGTGGGTATTTTTTCTTTTTTGGCTGCTGGCTGGTATGGGGATCCAAACCCATGACCTTGGTGTTACAAGGCTGCACTCTAATCAACTGAGCTAACTGGGCAGCCTGGTGTGGGTATTTTAATAATCTTTTTCTCTCTAGAGTCTTCTCTAGGGCAGAGCTGTGCCTGTCCTGGAGCTGTTCAGTGGCTTTTTAGCCACCTTCCCATGAGACAGTTCTGGCTGAGCCTGGTTCTGCCCCGTCATGCAGCCTCTCCAAGGTCTCTCTTGTGTCTTCCTATTGCCCTCATTTTCTTAATAGAAATTGCCTTAAAAAGTGTTTTCCCCTAGTTATAGAAGTGACATGGGTGAATATTTTTATGCCCTTGGAGCAAGGATATAATCCAGAACCATAAAGGAAAATAGATTTGGCTGCACAAAAATGAAAACTTCTGTATGGCAAGAACAAATGCAAAAATCACTGAAAATACAAACATATTTTTAATATTAGTGACAAGCAAAGGGCTAATATGTATATAGAGAATTTCAAAAACCAATATGAAAATAT
>NW_007726918.1:300291-305291 GCF_000696425.1 Galeopterus variegatus
AAATCACTGAAAATACAAACATATTTTTAATATTAGTGACAAGCAAAGGGCTAATATGTATGTAGAGAATTTCACAAACCAATATGAAAATATTTTTTTAAAAAAAACAACCCAGTGGAGAGAAATGGGTAAAGGACGTCAACCAGAGAACTACAAATGACTAATAAAAGTAAGAAAATATGTGTAACTAAAGAATTACAATTAATTAAAGCAGTATGATGGGACTTTTCAATTATCACCTTAGTGGAGATGAAAAAGATTGATAGGAATCATTTTGAGTGAGAGAGTGGGCAAACAGGAGTTAGTGCATGTTGACAGGCGGTATATACCCTATTATAGTTCCAGGTCTCGCAGCATTGGCATTACCTGGCAGCTAGGTAGAAATGCAGCATCTTAGAACCCTGTCCCAGTCTTCCGGACCAGAACTTGCCTTCTAACAAGGCCTTCGGGTGACCTGAGTATACATTGGAGTTTGAGAAGTCCTGCTTCCGAGGAGTGGGAGCCTGCCTGGAATTGGACCCTGCCTCTGCCCTTTGCTAACTCCATGACCTTCCAGGTATATCAGCTAGTGTAGGGCACCAGTGCTGTGTAACAAACCACCCCAAACCAAGGGGCTTAAACCTCATGGATCCATGAGGTGGCTGGGGCAGCTGTGCTTCATGCTGCAGGTCTGCAGACCTGGTCTGGCTCCACGTGTCTCTCATATTCTTGGGACCAATGGACTGAATGGGGCATGGCGACGGCAGAGGCACAAAAGGGCAAGTGGAAGCCTGGGAAGCCTCTGGAAGGCTAATCTTATAACTGGCACATGGGCACTTCCGCCCATGTTCCATTGGCCAAAGCAAGTCACGTGACCCAAACAAGCCCAGATCAAGGGCTAGGGAAGGACAGTTGGCCATTGGTGGAGGAATTGCAAAGTCACATAGCAAAAGGCGTGGGTAGGGAGTGGGGGTGGCAGTTACGTGATTCTGTGCTTTAACTTCCTCCTCTTCTATATGATGGGGACAGTAACGGTGCCTCCCTTGCAGGACTATAGGATTGTCTTGAGGATTCAATGAGTCAATAGATATGAAAGTGACTATGACATTGCCTGGCACAGAGGAAGCCCTCAATCAGTGTATTATTAGCTGGGATTATTGTGGGGTGATGGGATGTGGATTGGTACAGCTTTTTGGGGAAGGCTGTTTGTCAGTATCTATTAAAATTAAAAATATGTGTGACATTTGACCAGAGCAGATCTTCTTTTAGGGATTTAGCCCGACAGTGCACAGAAACAGACCAGCAGACGTACATGTGAGCAGCTGTTAACCACTATGTTGTTTTCATGATTTAGAACTGGAGACAGCTGTGTGTCTAGCTGAGGGCCAGCTTTGCAAGTGCCCCTGCCGCTGACCAAGTGTCCTCTCTTTCCTCCTCCAGGTGGGCCTTTCTGGAGCTGGGCACGGATGGCCGCTACAATGACAGCCTGCAGGCCTATGCAGCCGGCATGGTGGAGGCTGCCGTGTCCGAGGAGGTAGGGCCAAATGGGGGAACTGGAGCTCCCAGCCTGTCCCATCCCAAACATGATCCCCAGTGTGCCTTGGAGAGTTTTGGGGTATGAGCAGAGTGGACCCCACCCCCACCCCCTGTCCCCAGCCCTCTGTCTAGTTAGGGGAGAAAAGTTCACATGGATTCTTTTAAAAATTATACGAGATGCTATTTGATACATAGAAAAAAATACATAACATATTCTGAGTTATAGTGTGTAGTAATAAAATGAACAACTGAACTAAAACTTAGACTGTTAGCAATACCATTGAAGTCCCCCATCCCCCTGTCTTTTCTACCCCCAGAGGCACCCATCCTCCTAAATGTGGTAGCTGTCATTTCCTTTCCGTTGTTGATTTGTGTTGAGAAATAGTTCACACGCTATACAATTCACCATTTTAAAACATACAATTTAGTTGTTTTTAATATATTCATAAGATTGTGCAACCACTGTCACTATCTAATTCCAGAGCATTTTTATGACCCCAGAAAGAAACTCCATATCTGTTAGCGGTCACTCCCCAGTGCCCCTCCCCCCAGCACCCACTAATCTTTCTGTCTCCATGGATTTGCTTATTCTGAAGTTTCATATAAATGGAATCACACAATGTGCACCCTTTTGTGACTGGCTTCTTTCCCTTGGCATGATGTTTTCAATATTTATCCGTGTTTTAGTATGTATGAGCACTTTATTACTTTTATAGCTGAATAGTACTGCATTATGGATAGACCACATTTTATTTATTCATTCAGCAGTGGTGGGCATTTGAGTTGTGTCCACTCCCTTACTTTTTTTTTTTTTTTTTTTTTTTTTTTTAATAAAAGATGACCGGTAAGGGGATCTTAACCCTTGACTTGGTGTTGTCAGCACCACGCTCAGCCAGTGAGCGAACCGGCCATCCCTATGTGGGATCCGAACCTGGGGCCTTGGTGTTATCAGCACCGCACTCTCCCGAGTGAGCCACGGGCCGGCCCCCACTCCCTTACTTTTGTTAAACTAGTTTTACTACATGTGATGAATTCCTAAACAGCATATGATTTTGCTTTACTTGATTTTGAGCTTTATAAAAACGATCCTCAGACATTTAAGAAATCAGAGTGTCAGAAGCGGGAGAGGCTGTGGCGTGAGGACTATCTCCCAGGCTGTGGGTGGAGGTGTGAATTGGTGCACCCACTCTGGAAAATAATTTGGCATTAACTTGTAGAGTTGAAAACCCCACATGCACTTGGATCCAGCAGCCTTTTGGCCGTGTACCCTAGAGGTGACCCAGGGATGGTCATGAGGTGTTCAAAGCAGCCTTGAAGTGGGAGCACTCAAAATGCCCTCAGTAGGTGAATGGGTACTGAGATTGAGGTCCGGTCACACTGTGGAGTACACCAGAGCTGGGAAAATGAGCAAGTGGCCCTGATGAATCTGAGATGCATGATGATAAGGGAGAGAGCCCTATACAGAGTGACACCCTTTGTAAACCTCACACTGCTTGTCTGGGCACCCAGTTGCGGTTTTAGATGGTCTCCCAGTGTTGCTTTTTGTTGCTTTGCCCCCCCATGGATTTGTCACTTCACTTCCCCTGGGTGATGGAGATGCAAAGGATTACTCAAAGCCCATCTTTTCTGAGCAGTGACAGACCCTGAAGTGGTTAATCTTCCACCAGAACCCTCAAGCAAGAGGCATCCCTTCCTTGGGATATTAACCCCGAATTGGGGTTCTCTTCCTGCATTTATTTTCCAGACCAGGAAGTTACAGGAAGAGAACATAGGTGGGGTTATAGTTTAACAATATAGGCTGGTAACTTTCAGTGAGACAAGGCAGATGACATTCCAGTAAGGCAATTAAGTGTTCCTAGCAACAAAAGCTTGATCTTAGCAAACATTCCTTCTCCCTCCAGCAATTTTCCAGTATCTACACATATCAATCAGTAACCTGTCCGTCCTTGAGCCAGTAACCTTGCTGTGTCACAAATCTTTATCTTACACTGGAGACTTTATAGCCTGAGGAAAATTTCCAGTCCTCCGCAAGGCCAGTATTTGAAACTGCAAGGATTTGGAAAGCCAGGCCCTGTGAAGTACATTTGCTTCATAGTATATTCCACATCCCAGGACCCTTAATGTCCAGGGAAGTGGTCAGACACTGGGCCTGGCCAGGGCTCTTTTGGGTTCTTGATGGTGAATGGGGAATGATTCCATCTCTCAAGGGGCTCATGGCCTGCTGGGGACACTGAGGTGGGGCCATGTGGCTCACATGTGAGGAATCCCAGGCCCATGTGCTGGACGCTTTGCCTACATTATCTTGCTGAGTCGCACACCAGCCCTCTGAGGGAGGCAAGGCCACCTGAACAGATGAGGCTGCTCAGGCCCAGTAGGGGGAAGTTACCCAGGATCAAACAGCCAGTCAGTAGAGGAGTCAGCATTCGAACCCAGCTCTGCCCAACCCAAGTCTTGCTCCTAACTGGTTTGTTCTGCTGCCTCCCCCTCTGGCCTGAGGGCTTCTGTGAATGGTGATTGTGTCTTGTCCCTGGCTGTGTCCCCTGAGCCCAGCCAAGAGCCTGGTATAGGACAGGCACTGGGGAAATGCCATGGAAGTCATGGAAGGCTGCATGGAGGAGGTGGTATCTTAGTGGGTCCTTGAGAGAGGAACTGATCTGGATGTGTTTCAATGAGATGGCTTTGGAGCAGCAGGGATCCCTAAACCATCAATCCTGGGGCAGTGGGTGCTGCCATAATTTCCTCACTGACTCGTGTGGCTTGGGAATATTTCCAGTGGGCTGGGAGGTATGGCCGAAGTTCACCTTTGCCAGGTGAGGTCAGCACTTTGGGAAATTACAAATCCACATCTTTATGTGGGTTCAAGTAAATCTTGGCTCTTTGATTCACTACCTGGGCGGCCTTGAGAAAGATATTCAGCTACCTGTGTCTTGGTTTCCTCAGCTGTAAAGTGGGGCTGGTAGTAATAGCAACTTTCTTAGAGAGGGGTGGTGAGGTTCGAACATGTCAGTTCACATGAAGAGTGCTCAGGAATATTAGCTATGGGCAACTGACCACTCCTCTGTAGAGCAGCAAGATGTCTCCTCCTGCTGGAATGTCAGTTGGGTGTTTTTGTTATTCTGGGCCAGGTCAGGCTGATCTTGGCTGGGCTCGATGGTGCTTCTGCAATTAGCTGGTAGGTCAGCCAGGGCGTTCATGTATCTGGGGGCCACCTCTCTGTCAGCTAGGGAGACAGGGACACCTGGGCTACATGGTCTTTCATTCTCCAGCAGGCATGCCCGGGCTCATTCCTGTGGCATCTGGGCAGGAAGTGCTGAAGCCTGTTGAGGCTTGGTTGACACAGGGTTCTCTTGCCCAGGTGAGTCAGCAGGGATATTTGCTGTTTTGTTCACTGCTGTGTCCTTAGTGCTTAGAAAAGACATAATAGCTGCTCCAAAAAACATCAGCTGACTGACTGGCAATACATGTGCAGAGGAGTCACAGAGGAG
>NW_007726918.1:310291-316197 GCF_000696425.1 Galeopterus variegatus
GGGGACCTGGAAGACCTAGAGCCAGCCCTGAATAAGACCAAGACCAAGCCTTCCCTGGGCTCAGGCTCCTGTTCCGCCCTCATCAAGCTGCTGCCTGACCAGCGTGACATCTTAGTTGCCCACAACACCTGGAACAACTACCAGAATATGCTACGTATCATCAAGAAGTACAGTTTCCACTTTCAGGAAGGCCCCCAAGGTAGGTGGATGGGGGTGGGTATATAGGAGGGGGGTGGTACTAGGAGGTGTGGGTCTTGGTAACCCTGCCCCCTCAACCCCATACATATCATGGTCACCATAGGACCATTCCAAGAGTTCATCTTGTTTTTAACATGTTTATTTCCTTTCAGCTTTTATTTTTACAAGGTGTATCAGTTAGCTATTGCTACATAACAAGTCACCCCCACATTTAAAACACCAAAAGCTTTAAACACCACCATGTATTTTTTGTTCCCACATTTATGGGTTGGCTGGGTGGTTTTTTGTTCTGGGCCAGGCATGGCTGATCTTGGCTAGCCTCACTGATGCATCTGCAGTCTGCCAGAGTGAGCTGGTTGACCTAGAATGGCCTCATTCACATGTCTGGGGGTTGATTGTCAGCCAGATGACAGGGATGCCTGGGCCACATTGTCATTTATCCCCAAGAGGTGAGCCCAAGCCTGTTCATGTGCAGTCCAGATTCAAGAGGTGGGGGGAAGAGATCCCACCATTTCATGGCAGGAATTGCAAAATCACATTGCAGATGTCACACTGGAGAAGGGCCTTAAAAAAGAAAAAACAGGGCTGGCCCGTGGCTCACTTGGGAGAGCGTGGTGCTTATAACACCAAGACCACGGGTTCGGATCCCTATATAGGGATGGCTGATTGGCTCTCTTCAGAGAGTGTGGTGCTGACAACATGAAGTCAAGGGTTAAGATCCCCTTACTGGTCATCTTTTAAAAAAAAAAAAAAAACAAGTCACGTTGCAAATGGTGCAAATAAAGGCATGGGAAGAATTACAGCCATTTTTGCAAACAACCAGCTACACAAGGAATGCATGATACATTCTTCCTGTCCAGTGTGAGAACTTCATGGCTAAGGCTCACGTCCCCCATAGTGCCCCCGCCCCATCCCAGGCTGTGTCAATCCTGGGAATACCCTGCCAAATGTTTGCAGTGGCTCCTTCTTGGCCAAAATTAAAAGCTCGATGATGCCAGGAGGTGGTAAGAAGGTGGGGAAGTGTGCATAACATCCTTGTTCACTGCTGATGGGAGGACAAGTTGGCATGGGCCACCTTGAAGAGGAACCCAGGTGGCATCGAATGAAATTCAAAATCTGTCACTCAAGTGATCCAGCAATTCTCGGACTCAGATCTGTCCCTAGAGAAACATTTTAATTTCTGCACAGGGAGTGTGTACAGGGACGTCCACTGCAACAGAGGTTTGGAAACAATGTAATGTAAATTAATTTAAATTTAAGTAAATAATATTCCCTAAGTATACACACATTTTATCTATTCATTCCTCAGTTGATGGACACTTGGGTCGTTTTTACCTTTTGGCTTCTACACTAATCTCTGTAATTTAAAGGAATTACTTAAGTAATAAATGTTCAATGTAGAAAGTTAGAAAATATAGTAGATCACCAAGAAGGAATAAAATCACTTATAATCCACCCTGCCCTGTTACCCCCTCTGTGAAGAACACTGTTGATGTTGATTGTTTTCTCTTCCAGTTTCAGCTGTTCGGATTTTGCCATTTTATTCTTATTTATTTGTGGGTTATGGCTCCTTTGGCCTAACCCTGTGCAGATGCCCTCACCCCAACCTCAGCACCCCATGTCGCTGAAGCCCATCCCTTACAGGTGCAGGCCTGGCTGCACGTACTGCTTACCCACTCTTGTGCTAGAAGCTCCTTACCCTTGAGATCTCGTAAATGAAATCCTTACAGCCACCCTGTGTGGGGGTGAGAGAGTGTTATTCCCATTTTGCAGATGAGGAAACTCAGGCTCAGACAGGCTAAGTAACTTGGCACAAGCCACACAGTGAATGAAGAGCTGAGCCGGGATTCTACCCAGATCTCTTCCCTCCAGAGCTGGTGCTCTCTGACTTCTGGGTGTCACCTCTGGATTATTATCTTTTTCACAGTAAGTCTTTGCAATTAAAAAAAAAAGTACCAATAAACAAAATGTATATAAATAGATTTATAAAAATGTATATATTTACTACATATACCTGTTTTGCTATCAGTTTTTTACACACAGACCCTTATACATGTTTTTTTTTTTTTTTTAAAAAGATGACCGGTGGGCCGGCCCAGTGGCGCACTGGAGAGTGCGCCGCTTGGGAGCGTGGCGGCGCTCCCGCCGAGGGTTCGGATCCCATGTGGAGGCCGGTTCCCGCTCACTGGCTGAGTGCGGTGCAGGCGCAACACCGAGGGTTGCGATCCCGTTGCCGGTCAGTAAAAAAGACAAAAAGGAAAAAAAAAAAGAAAAAAAAAAAAAGATGACCGGTAAGGGGATCTTAACACTTGACTTGGTATTGTCAGCACCACGCTCACCCAGTGAGCTAATCAGCCATCCCTATATGGGATCCGAACCCGTGGCCTTGGTGTTAATAGCACCACACTCTCCCGAGTGAGCCATGGGCCAGCCCAGACCCTTATACATGTTAAATGACCTCGTTTCTAAGTGATAGAAAGGGCAGTGTGGGGACTTCCTCTGAGGCTTGCTTGCTCTCCACCTTGAGACCCAAGTCTGGTTGGGGAGGAGTGCAGGGGTCTCCATATGGGCACATTCGACCAGCTCTCCTGGCTCGCTCTTCCCCCACAGGGGCCCCCCTCATTCCTGGCAACAAGGTGGTCTTCTCATCCTACCCTGGCACCATCTTCTCCGGTGACGACTTCTATATCCTAGGCAGTGGGCTGGTGAGTTGCCTTCTCATGTCACCTTCCTCCTGGGGAGTTTCCTCACTTAGCTCCTCGGGGCCCACAGGATATATTGGTTCAGCCGGCTGTGACCAGGCTGCACCTGCTACCCTGGGGCCCAGACTCGTCATTCCTGTGCTGTGGGACCCCCATGAGGACTTGCTAAAATGCAGCTCTAAAACCTGCAGCTGGCCCCGGCCTCTGACATGGTCGTGGGGACTTTTGGAAACATCCTAGACCTCAGGGATGTCATTTTGTTCTTTTGTATTCAGGATAAACCATCCTCCCCCCGTGACCCTGTTCTCTCTCCTCCCACCTTCCCTCTTGCTTTCCATATAATCTCTCTAACCCAGCCAGGTTGTCTGAATAGATGTTGTTTACAGTGTGTTGTTTTTATGGTTTAGAAATGTGTTCTTGGCACCCCTAGCCAAGGCAGCGAGCCCCTTGATTGCCAGGGCAACGCTGCAGAGCAGAAAAAACATCTCTTTAAAAAACACCCTCAATGCAGAGGACGCCAGTTCCCTGCAGGATGGGAGGGGACAGACTCTTCTGCTTATCTTTTCTATTACTTTTTTCTGAGTGTGGAAAGAGGCAGGAGAGGGCCAGGTGATGGGGGAGGGGAGGGACAGCTGAACTGGTTTCATCTAGTACAGGGAAAGGGTCAGGGCAGGAATCTTCCCTTCCATGGGGGTCCTTCACTGTTTTAGTGCCACAGACCCCTTCGTCAGTCTGGGAGGCTGGTGACCCCCTTTTCAGAATGTTTCTAAATGCATACACCAAACTAAATAGGGTTATAAAGGAAAGCAGTTATATTGAAATATGATTGTTAAAATATTATATAAGTAAACTTTTAATATATATGTGCTGCTTTATTAACACATTAAATAAGATCTAGCAGTGGGTGTGATAACTACCATAATTTAAAAGCAGCAAAGAGCATAAAAGGTATTTTGAGACATGTGCAGCCCTGTGATATGGTGGAAAACATCTGTGATTTCTGTCAGTGACAGTCTCAGGTACTGCTGCTACACCACGGCCTGATGCCTGTGTTAACAGCGGAAAGAAACGCTAAATTTCAGTTTGATGTTAGTGAAAGTAAGTATCCAAGTATATAGACATAAGTTTATAGACTCCTGGAGCCCTCTTCGTGGTTAAGGACCCCTGTGCCTCAGCGGGAGGAAGCTGCCCTGAAGGCTTTTTGAGGCCTTGCTGGTCTAACACTAAGAGAAACTTTGAAGTACAACAAAGGTACAAAGTCCCAGGAGTGGAAGGAGCTGTTCCTACATGGACATCATTATTGAAAGGCTTGCTTTATAGATGTCCTCTTTAAAAAAAACCACAAGGGCTGGCTGGTTAGCTCAATTGGTTAGAGCTCAGCCTTATGACCCCAAGGTCATGGCTTCGGATCCCATGCCGGCCAGCGGCAAAAAAAAAAAAAAAAAAAAAAAAAATCACATTTATGGATACTGCTATCTTTAAGCTGTTTTGGGCTTCCTTGCATAAAAAAGGAAGAATCATGCAAACATCCTGCTGCCATGCATGGGAACAAGCACTGGTTTAAGAGTCATAAGTTTGGGATAGAATTGTGGCCCTTCCATTTCCCAGCCATGACCTTTGGCAATTCTCTTAGCTGCTTCTCGCCTCAGTTTACCTGTCAGTAAGAAGGAGACATCAATACTTGTGCTGTGTTGTTCCCAGGAGGGCTACAAGAGCTAATTGAGATCATGGTTGTGCAAACTCTTCCTAAACTAGGGAACCTTAACTGGCTATGAGGATGGTTGACATTGTTATTTTAAGCTAATGGTGCCTAGAACACATCTTTTAAAAATTAGAATAGTAATTCTCAGTCAGGTGTAGGGGGGTAGTCTGCATCCCTAAATGAATGTCTTGGTATTTCTGAGGCAAAGAGACTCACAGTATAGGGTATTTTATATTTAGAACCCCACATATTCCTAATATGCACTGTCAAAAATCAAGTTCGACAAAATTGCCTCGGCTGTTGACATGAGTTTTGTTTTGTTTTTAACTAACAAGAACAGGACTTTATTTATGAAATATGCAGAAGACAGGTGGGGGTTCCAGGAGGAAATGGAGAAGGGGGAGGGGTGACTGTGGGCGTCAGTGGGCCTCCTGCCTGCTCCAAGACTGGAAGGAGACAGGCTGAGTGCCTCCCTCTCCTGCTTTCAAGGCCCCCCAGGCCTCGGACTGCTGGGTCTGCTGGGCCACTCAGCTGTCCCTGCAAAACTTCAGGGAAGGGGTGGGAATGCGATGCTGTCTCTGTGGGCAGAGTGACCGACCTGGTGAGGGAGTCAGTTCATAGCAGCAGCACTTTGGGCTCTCTCAGGGGCTGTTCCCCCTAGCAAAGCTGGATGCATGACCCGCATCCCCCTCCCCACAACGTTCCTCCAAGGAACTGGTGAGGAACGTGTACCTACTGTGAGAAACACCGTCACCTGTCCAAGGCCAAAGGATGGACACGGCGACTTTAATTACGGCCTTGCAAGGTTCAGGTGTCTGACAGGCAGGTACATGGAAAAGGGCTGTAACAAGCAATTTATTTCCTAGTTTGCAAGTCCCTGCCCCCGCCTCCTCATTGGCTGAGAGTACTATGGGGTTCACAGTCTTCCTGGATGAGGTCTAAAAGTACCCCAATTTACTACCCCCTTGTAGGAAATTTCTTTGTCTGAGGGCTCAGGACAAGGTCCACTGAAACCTTGTGAAAGGTGAAAGACTAGGGAATGAAGAGGGCAATAAAGGGCTCAGTAAAGGGCTAGTAACTTATTACCATCTGAAGGACAACTTTATCCATTTGAAGTAAATAACAAAGGGCTGGTATCTCACTACCATCTGAAGGACAACTTTATCTATTCAGTGACACCCCCCCCCCCACCCCCAGGAATGGGCTGGACCAGTCAGACAACTTTTGGGCTGGACCTGAATTCTTTCTTTTTTTTTTTTAAAGATGACCGGTAAGGGGATCCTAACCCTTGACTTGGTGTTGTC
>NW_007726918.1:316999-329009 GCF_000696425.1 Galeopterus variegatus
GGCCATCCCTTTATGGGATCCGAACCCGGGGCCTTGGTGTTATCAGCACCGCACTCTACCGAGTGAGCCACGGGCCGGTCCCTGAATTATTTCTGAAAATGAATCACTTAGATTATTTTCTTACACCTACCCCAGGATATGAGTTTTAAAAAAAACCATTAAAGTACTCAAGTTCTGGGCTGTGATGGGCATCAAGTACCACCACTTGGTGGCAGCATACCTGGTTGGTAAGTCAGGAGCCCTTCAGTGCCCTGTTGGCTGTCACACAGGTGACGCTGGAGACCACCATTGGCAACAATAATCCGGCCCTGTGGAAGTACGTGCAGCCCAGGGGCTGCGTGCTGGAGTGGGTGCGCAACCTTGTGGCCAACCGCTTGGCCTTGGATGGGGCCAGCTGGGCGGATATCTTCAAGAGGTTCAACAGTGGCACGTGAGTGGGCTCCTGGTCCTGTGCCCCTCCTCCCCAGAGACAGACCAATGTCCCCCTTAACACTCAGATCCGGGAGACCTGATGTGGTTTCAGGGCCACACATCCCACGTCCTCTGCAGAGCCCTCATGGATTCTCATTGGAGTTGGAAGCAGTCCTATATGGGGAAACTGAGGCTCAGGGAAGGAAAGGATTTAACCCTCCCTCACAGGCTCTTCAGCCCACAGAGGGGCCCTTGGAGATAGGGTGGGAAGAGAATTTGGAATTCGAAGGCTCTGGAGACAGTGGAGAGGGCTGGTCAAGCTGCGGTATCAGGGTGACAGTTGAATGGTTGGACACTCGGGTCACCCAGTGCCTGTGATTCCCAGCTATGTGGGGTGCTGTGGGCAGGGAGAGGCCGGGGCAGTGGCCCCAGGCTCTGTTCAGTCCTCCCTCTTTGGGCACAGCAGGTATAACAACCAGTGGATGATCGTAGACTACAATGCATTCGTCCGTGGCAGGCCCAACCCTGGGAGCGGGGTGCTCACCATCCTGGAACAGATCCCGTGAGTACACCAGGAAAGGGGCAGGGTGCTCGAGGCAGAGGGAACTGCCTAGGCCAAGGCCTGGAGGCATGCAGGGACCATGTGGGAAGGGTGAAATCTATGGAAGATGAGACTGGAAAGAAGGCGGTCCCTGAAGGTTGAGGACTTAATCCATTCCCCAGGCAATGGGGAGACATTGAGGGTCCTTGAGCAGGGCAGTGCTTGTGAGAACACTTTTTCTGACCATCTACCCATCTCTCCTCTCGGTCCCAGTGGCATGGTGGTGGTGGCTGACAAGACCTCAGAACTCTACCAGAAGACCTACTGGGCCAGCTACAACATACCGTATGCACCCTCTCCCCTCCCCGACCCATCAGCCCTGGTGTCTGCCTCACCCCTTGCTCAGCTCTCCATGCGGGTGAAGGGTCCTTCCCCATCTGATATTTTTAAACCCCCAGAGCAAAGAAACTCACCAGACTCCCTTCTCTGGCCAGGAAAGCCCTGACAGTTCTGTGGTGTTGCGTGGCTTAGATCAGCATCCGTGTGACCTCCCAGTTCTTGTACCCACAGCAGGGTGGTGGTAGTACGGGGTGGCCAAGCTCAGGTCCTGACCCTGCCAGCTTGTCCATCTGGATCTGCCTTGACTGGGCTGCACAGCCACCACTTCCTGATGCTCACTTTTCTTTCCCTCAGTTATGTCATTTGATCCTTACAACCATTGTACGTGATAGCTATGGTTCTTGTTCCCATTTCACAGACAAGGAAACTGAGGCCCTGTGAGAGTGCCTGACTTTTCCAAAGTTCCCCTGATGGTGAGCGGTGAAGCCAGGATTTGAACCCATGTCTGTTGGACCCCAGAGCCCACTCTTGGCCACCCCACCAAGCCATTCCCAGCAGAAACAAAAGATTTTATTATTGCTATCCTGACCTGTAGTTGTTAGCGATCATGCTCTGGTGTGACCGCCCCTCCACCTCCCTGGCCAGGGCCGAGTGAGACTAGTGGGGGTTGTGGGTGACCATCCTTGTCCCTAGCAGGTCCTTTGAGAGTGTGTTCAATGCCAGTGGGTTGCAGGCCCTGGTGGCCCAGTATGGGGACTGGTTTTCCTACAACGGGAGCCCCCGGGCCCAGATCTTCCGGCGGAACCAGTCGCTAGTGCATGACATCGACTCCATGGTCCGGTTGATAAGGTGGGTTCCGGCGGGGGTGCAGGGGGAGTGGGACTGAACTCATGTAGAGCTTTCTTTTTAAAAAAAAAAAAGATGACCGATAAGGGGATCTTAACACTTGACTTGGTGTTGTCAGCACCACGCTCTCCCAAGTGAGCTAACCGGCCATCCCTATATGGGATCCGAACCCATGGCCTTGGTGTTATCAGCGCCACACTCACCCAAGTGAGCCATGGGCCAGCCGTCATGTAGAGCTTTCTGTGTGCTATGTTGTGACAACTCATTTACACCTCCCAGCCAGCCCCAGCGGGACAGCCAGGGGTGGTCAGAACATTTAACAGCCAGTACAGCGGTGGCTGCGCTTGCCATGGGTCAAATTACTGTCCTCATGTTACAGGTGAGGATGCTGAGCATCTGTAGAGTGACCACCCTGCACTGGGCACTGTGCTCGGTATCAAGGAAACAGGCACAAAACTCGTTCCCCACTGTCCTCAGGGAGTGCCCTGTCCTGTGGGAGGTGCAGACACCCATCAAGTACTCACACTGATGCAGATGTGTAGCTCAGGCTGAGTCCTGACGAATGCTCTCAGGAAAAATGGGGTGCCTTGCCTGGCTTGGGATGGGGGGCATGGAGGACCTCCTGGAGGAAGGGGTTCCCGAACAGAGACCTGAATGATGAGCATGGAACACTAGGAGAGGGGGTGATCCATTCATCTGTCCTTCCATTCATCCACACGTCCATCCATCCATATCCAGACAGAGGCCAGGAGGTGGGAGGGGCCCAGCAAGTTGAAGGCTGGTGGCAGTCATGGGCCTTCCACCACACAGAGTTGGGCCCCCTCTTTGGTTTTCCTTTTCCAGCATGACTGATATTCCCTCTTTCCCCCATCCAGGTACAATGACTTCCTCCATGACCCCCTGTCACTGTGTGAAGCCTGCAACCCCCACCCCAACGGGGAGAATGCCATCTCGGCCCGCTCTGACCTCAACCCATCCAACGGCTCCTACCCCTTCCATGCCCTGCGCCAGCGCTCCCACGGGGGCATCGACATGAAGGTGCTGCTCCCCACCCCAGGGTCTGGACGCTGGGGGTGGGGGTTGGTCACTATCACCAGCCCTGGGGAGGTGAGGGAAGGCCAGGGTCATAGCAAATGGTAGGGTTGGAATCACAGAATTGGGCTATGGTTGGGGTCAAAGTTAAGGTGATGATCTGATTTGGAGTCAGGTTTAGAGAGGGGTCAGGTTCAGAACTGGACTCTGGGGTCAGGGTTAGAGTGGGAGTCAGGGCCCCCTGGATTGGTGCAGGCTAGGGCCCTGGCTCAGCCGCCTGCTCTGCCCTCACCTCCAGGTGACCAGCATGTCACTGGCCAAGGCCCTGAGCCTGCTGGCAGCCAGTGGCCCCACGTGGGACCAGGTTTTGCCATTCCAGTGGAGCACGTCACCCTTCAGCAGCCTGCTGCACATGGGCCATCCTGACCTCTGGAAGTTCTTGCCCATCGAGGTCTTGTGGGACTGAGCTCCATCCCTGCTCAGCTTCCTTCGTCCCTGCTGACCCCCAGCAGATCCACCCCTACCTAGTGTCGCCCCAACTCCTGCCCCACCCCTGGCTGGGGGGCACTGTCCCCTGCTGTCCCCTGATCTGGGATCTGGGTCTGCTGGGTTCCTTCTCGTTTGGGCGGCCTCATCCCAGAGTGGGATGGGGCTCAGAACTGGCTCTTGCTGTCTCCCCCACAGTGCAGGAGCGCCTTGCGGGCTCCCTTTGCTTCTCTCTGCATCTCTCTCTCTCCTCTCTCCCCTTCTCTCTGTCTCTCTCCCACCTCTGGGGACCCCTCCTCATGCTGCTTCCTCCTGAGGGATTGGGAGGGGTCCTGGGATCAGGCTCCGGGGTCCCCGGTGGGGCAGAATGAGCCTGTTCCAGTCACCACCTCCCAGCCCCACTCCCGCTGGTGGCCCTGGAGCTGCTGAGGTTGCAGCCCTGGGACCTGGGTGTTTTCTCTGGTTGGTGTTGCTCATCCGGGCCCGCAGCCCCAGCCCCTCTGCTTCCTCTGCTCCTCAGGTCTCCCTTTCTGGGCAGCTTCCTGGAGGACAGAAACTTGAAAACAAACACAAACCAAAGTTTCTGGCCACTTGTGGCTGGAAGGTCCTGAGTGTCCTCTCCCTGGGGCAGGTGGGAGTGTCAGCCCCCCCACGCTCCTGCCTCATGCCCCTACCCCAACCTGGGCCTGCCCCTGGCCTCAGGGCAGTGCCCACAGAGCCTCTGCTGTAGGAGCCAAACGACAGGGCATGCCCCCATCAAACAAGAGAGGCTGTGGCCCCTGTACTGTGCTTCTTGGGGCTGCAGGGAAGGCTGGGTCGACACCTTTTCTCCTCTCAGGTTTGGTTCTGCACCATCCACTACATGTCCTCCAGTCTGTACTTCTGTCTGTCCATCTATCCATTCACTTATCTGCCAAGCACCCATTGTCCATCCGCAGTCATCTGTCCATCCATCCACCCATATCAACCTGTCCATCCACTTTTCATCCATCAACTATCCATGAATCCATCATCTGTCCATCCATCCACCCATCCATTTATCATCCGTCCATTCATCCATCTATCCACACATCCATCCATCCATATCCAATTACCCATTCATTCATTCGTATCCATTCATCTGTCCCTCCATCTATCCATCATATATCCATTCGTCCATCCATCCACCCATACATTTATCCACCCGTTCATCCATCTATCCATCTGCCCATCCAACCATCCATCCAGATGTTTACTGAGAGCCTATTATGTTCTGGGTCCTATTCTAGGGCTCTGTTAACCACCAAGACCTTCCTAAGTCCTACTGTGGGGCACAGACCAACACAAAACAGAGTCCTTCACCATCTGATCTCACTTGCAGCCTGCCTTGGAGACAGGACTCTCCCAGTGCTATGTGCTTGGCAGGTGGAGGGGGTGGTGGGAAAGGGGGTAAGCACACAGCTCTGGAGTCAAAGACCTGGGTTCCAGTCCTATCTCCAGCTCTTACTAGCTATGGTCTCAACCACTGTGGGCCTCTGTTACCTTATCTGTAAAGTGAGGTAATAATGTGAGCAGCACTTCCTGGGGATGTGATGAGGATTTACTGCAACAGG
The DNA here is from genome assembly GCF_000696425.1 of Galeopterus variegatus. NCBI lineage: Eukaryota > Metazoa > Chordata > Mammalia > Dermoptera > Cynocephalidae > Galeopterus > Galeopterus variegatus. The sequence goes on from NW_007726918.1 coordinate 322,247, forward strand.
GGCTGTGACACAGCCCACATGGGGCCTCACACACTTAACGTCGATTCAATTGCAAATATTTATTGAGCCTTTAGTACATACCAGGCACTGTTATGAGGTCCTGGGGATACCTTATAACAAAAGTTACCAAAAAGTCCCTGCTCTTGTGAAGTTTACATTGGGGAGATAGTAAACAAAATAAATAAGTATACAGTGTGTAAGATGCTGGTAAATGCGCCGGAGGAAATAAAGCAGGGCTAGAGGCTAGGGTTGGGTTTGCTCTTTCTCCTCGCTAAAGCTTCACAATCCTTTTGATGACTTGGGGTTTTGAAAATGAACTTGCTGCCAGTACATTTCCCAGCCCCCTAGAGAATGTTTTCATACCCTGTGTCTCTTCTGATGCCCATGACGGCCCTGTTAGGTGGGAGAGGTGGGGATTTTCATCTGTTTTACAGATGAGGAAGCAGACTTGGGGAAGGGAAGTAATGTGCCCCAAGTCTCAAGACTGGGGCCCACCAGGGCCAGGATTGGAGCCCAGGCCTCCCTCCCCATTTCCTGACGATGGCTCAGGCCTTGGCAAATCAGGGTTCACACCTACTGTGTGCTATGCACTAAGCCTTCACAAGCACTCCTGAGGTTGGGGCTTCCATGAGGCCCATTTGACAGATGAGTAAGTAGGGGCAGGGTGGTGGTGGGTCTCCCTGGGTCACTAGTCTATTCCTTAGAATGATTCTGGCCCCTCTTTCTTCTTTCCGGGAAGTGGGGGTGGTCATGAAGTTAGGCAGACTCATGCAGACGGTCCCTCACTGGGACTTCCACTGACTTGGCACAAATAGGACCCACTTTTTCAGAGGCAGCCAGAAAGGCAGTGCCACTCAGCTCCTGCACTGGGAGTTTCCCACAATCCTCAGTTTCAAGATGGCAGCTGCAGACCCATCCACAACTTCTGCCTTGCTGTGAAGGACAAGGGCCTGGCCAGCTGGCCGGCCCCAGCACATGGTGACTCGGCTCCTCCTCTATGAGGCAGAGGTGTCTGCCTCGATCCTTTTGGGGATTCTGTGCTTGGCTCAGGTGGGACAGTGGAAGCTGGAGGCAATCCTGTTCCCACAGGTTTTCCTGGACTGAACACTATTCAGTCCTACTCTGTCCTTCAGGAAATGTTCTGGGGCCAAGGGGCTGACTTGATTTCCCATCTCTGCCAGACTTCCCTTGGTGTCTTAGCCCCAGGTTTTTAAAGGACACGTACTGCTCTTCCTGGGTGGAAATCAGTAGGTAGGCCTGTCTCCGTTGGGTTTGGGGTGGGTTTTCCATTCTCCCCCTGAAATCTCACAGGCCTGCTGTTTGTCAGGGGATGGGGCTCTGCAAGCCCATGAAGGTCTGAATGGTAATCAAACTTCACTCTGAACTTGGGGTCCCAAAAAAGTACCCTGGGGGGCTGCTATATGTGGTGAGGGGACATTTTGAGTGGTGGTTGGTACTGCGGAGGTAGGGGTGGGGTGGGCCCCTCCATGCCCTTGAATTAGCCCCAGCAATCCCTCCTTTATCTGTGTTATACCCGGGCTTCAGCATATGCTTTCACTGGAAGAGGGTTAGGGTTCCATGTTTCCAGAGGGTTTGCATGACATTGACCTCAAGTCCACCCACCCGTTCTCTGTCCCAGAGATGGGTGTCCAGTGTCATTTAAACACCCCCCCAAAGCAGGGGACTCACTATTCTGCTCCTAGTGGTTCTGTGTGTGATAAAATCATTCTGACTTAGCAGGAAGGACTTCATTTCAGGATGAGGTTGGCTTTGTTCGGTTCTGCCTTCAGCGGAGGCAGCCTTTGTCCCACCCAAGTCCCTCTTGTTTAGCTCCCAGTCCCTCACCTGCGTCCTGTGATACAGGGAACTCTTGCCCTCCACCCCCCCCAACGTGCGAGCCCAGCTGGACTTGGGCTTCTGGCCTCGCTGTGGGGCCCCAGGGTTCCCGGGTGCTGGGGTGGGTGGAGTCTGCTCACTGTCGAGTGTGGGGGCTGAGAGCAGGCATGTGGGGGTAGATGAGGGGGAAGGGAGGACAGCTGATGGAGAAATTCGAACGATCTTTGTTTCATAAATACATATCTTTTCAGTGAAAAAGTTTGCACACTAGAAAAATGAGGAATGGTGGTGTTGGGCTTCCTGGGAAGAAGGATGAGATGGTTCCTCAGCCCTGGACCACAGCCCCATCCATCTGCCCAGGGAGAAAGCCTGGGGTGGGGTCACCTCACTTGGAGGAGGCCCCTCCCCACTGCGATTCCGGTTCTTCCTACTCACCATGCTCTGAGGACATGGTGTGTCACTTGTGGGTGGTTGCCACCCTGGCAGGGGTGGCTGTGGATGGTCACAGAGCAGTTCATCTCACAGCCTCGCTGGCTGCTGACCTTCTAGCCCCACCTCAGGGAGCTTCTGGCTTCTCAGCACAGCTGGCTCATGATGACACAGGCTCACAGCCAAACACCAGCCCCTCCAGGGGTCTCCCAAGCAAGAGGGGACAAACGGGTGAGAGGGCCTCACTTGGGCAGCCCGTTCTCCATGCCCAGCTGTTCCTTGAGCTCCCGCAGCTGGGCCAGACTGATGTTGCTGCCCCCGCAGACGATGACCACGAGGGAGGGTAGGGGGGCCTGTAGCTTCCCCTCTCCTTGCAGCTTCTGGACCACATGGCTGTAGACGGTGGCCAGGGCTGCCCCACAGGCGGGCTCCACCAGGATCTTCTCGTCATCTGCCAGAGAAGGGGCATGCAAGTGTGGGTGCGAGGGGACTCCTCCGCCGTTGGCAGAGCTGGGAGTAAGAAGCCAATCAGCTCTCAGCCTGGGATATACTTGCTCGGGTCCTGGACCAAACCTCCCATCATCACCCTAGGTCAGACCTTCCAAGACTGAGCCAGAGCCTACGTTTCATCCTGAGGGGACTCCTCCGCCGTTGGCAGAGCTGGGAGTAAGAAGCCAATCAGCTCTCAGCCTGGGATAGACTCGCTCGGGTCCTGGACCAAACCTCCCATCATCACCCTAGGTCAGACCTTCCAAGACTGAGCCAGAGCCTACGTTTCATCCTGAATGCTAACACTGACAAAATGATTGTAATTGCCTGAGCACTGTGTTGAGAATTTTGAGGGATCATATGAACAAGAGTGTCACGGTTGGTTAGCCACTTGGCTGTGCATACAGGGGAATTAAGTGGCTGCATAAATGCTTTTTTTTTTTGGCCATCCCTGTCCTAGGCCAAACCCAGGAAGAGTCCAACCTAACTACAAACCCACCTCTGAATCCAACTCTGAGCTCTATGCTTTCCTTTTTTACCTTGGCTACCAGCAAGCTCAGAACCAACATTTTAAATACTCAGCTATCATTCCCTACTGTCATAGTAACCAGGTTTGCTTCTTTTTTTAAAAAAAAAGATGACCAGTAAGTGGATCTTAACCCTTGACTTGGTGTTGTCAGCACCACGCTCTCCCAAGTGAGCTAACTGGCCATTTACACAGAGGGATCTGAACCCGTGGCTTTAGTGTTAGCAGCACCACACTCTCCCAAGTGAGCCACAGGCCGGCCCATTATCAGGTTTGCTTCTTCATTTGTGGCTTTGGCTTTTCTATTTTCACCTCTGCACTGTGTTATCTTTCATTAATGGGAGTTCTAGAAGGGATGAGAAACTGAACTGTGAAGAAAACTTGGGGTGGAGCTAGCCGGTTAGTTCAGTTGGTTAGAGAGCAGCCTTATAACCTGAAGGTTACAGGTTTAGATCCCTGTACTGGCCAGCTGCCATAAAGAAAAAAAAAGAAAGAAAATTTGGGGTGAATTGGATTCCTTGGCACACCAAGTTAACCACCACTTAGTTCCTGAGCTAGCAGGTCAGGTCTAGAAAGGACTTGGCACGTACCCACAAACTTCTCAATCGCAGCCACAGCCTCCTGGTCTGAGATGACTTCAGAGAAGATGGGGTGTTCCTGAAACAGCCTCAGGGCCTGAGCCCCCACGGTCTTCACGCCTAGGGCCTTGGCAACACTGGGAGAGGTGGAGATAGAGAAGGGGATGAGGGAAACAGTAGAGAGAGGAGGGAGGCAGAGATGGGACAGGGAGGGAGGGAGGGAGAGAGACGGACATGAGAGAGGGGGCAATGGGCCGGTGGGCAGGGGCCTGGGAGTATCCTCTGTAGCTGTGAAGAACTGAAAAGCCCCCTGGGCTCCCCTAACAGAGTGAGGTCTTCTAATAAAGAACAGATGGTTTGATCGAGATAAATAGTATCATATTCTATTCAACGTTGAGTCAGGAGCAAATGCTTCAAAGGACCCTTGCTCCAGGTTGAATCCACCTGGTCAAAGCTCCTAAGCTTAGCACTGCTCTGCCTGTCCACATCCTGCCCTGTCCTTCAAGGCTCAGGAATAAGGCCACCACCTCCAAGGAGTCCTCCACGGAGACCACTCAGTCCCACGGCCCTATGTGAAATTCTTAAATGGTACTCCCCCATAGTAATAAGCAGTTGAGTACTTCTTGAGAAAGTATTAGGTGCCAAGCACTTCACAAGCATTATTTAATTATCACAATAGTTTTTGCTGTTATTAATTGGCTCAAACAATAGTTTTTGCTGTTATTAATTGGATTTTACAGAAGGGAAACTGAGGCAGAGAGTGTGCAGTCAGTTGTCCAAGGTCACATGCCTGGGGAATGGTGGCCCTGGGCCTACAAGCAGGATCCATGTAACTATAGGAATGTCACTGGTAACCAATATGTTGATGCTCTCCCCAGTTCCGGGGGTGACCACTGGTCCTGTCCCCGTGAACATCCTGAGGGCCTGGACCACCTTGGCTCTCAGGTGACATGTGACTCAACCATGACTTCTTCAGTCTCAGTGACTTGGAAGCAGAAGCCACCACAGCAGCTCCAGAGTGCTGGGCTCAGGAAACCAGATGTTCTTACCCGGACTCAGTCTTCCTTATCTGTGGCAGAGACTGCTGTCAACCCCAATATCTATTCTAGCTGCACACATGGATGCCTGATATAAAACATTTCCCAGGCTCTCTTGCAGCTAGGTGTGGTCATGTGACTAAGCTTTGGCCAATGAGAAGTAAGTGGAAGCACTATGTCTGTCTTTAAAGGTTGGGGGATAGCCTTTTTCCCTTTCTTTCTTCTTCCTGCCAGATGGAGTTGGGTGTGATGGTTGGCACTCAAGCAGCCATTTTGGACCATAAAGCTTCATGCAAAGATGATGGGCAACAAACTCAAGGAACCTGAGTGCCCAACTTCATGGAGTTGCCCCTGGACTGCCCGCCTCTAGACTTTTTCATATAAGAGAGAAATAAAGTTCAATCTTGTTTAAGTCACTGTTATTTTGGGCTCCTGTGTAATGTGGCCAAAACCTTAACCTAATTAAACACATCTATCAAAAGTTTGGGGCTGGGATATGAATTCTTTGGGAGCAAGAGCTATATTTATCCACCACTGTCTCCGCAGGATTAGCCAGTGTCTCATACATATTAGGGGCTCTGTAAAATGGTTGGCAAATTAATGAGGTCTATAAAGCCCTGCCACAGAGGAACTCAAGAAATGATTAATATTAGAGTCCTCATGAGAAGAAGTGTGACATCCATGGTAAAGAGTCACACAAATTTGGGTTCAAGTCCCAGCCTTATCACTCACTGGCTGTGTGACTCTGGGCAAGTGACCAAGGCCTCAGTTTCCCCACCTGTAAAATGGGTCTGATATCAGGATCTACCTTGCAGCCAGCACTGAGGGGGGCTCCCCAAGGCTCTCTGAACATCCAAAGGAGGCACCCCAGCAGCTTACCTGGTAATCTTGGGCAGAGAGATGAGCTTGCCTGCAGCCGTGGCAGCGTGGAAGCTGTGGGCACCGATGGTCTCCATGGCAATGACGGGCACATCCCCCCAGCCAACCTCCTGCAGCCCCTGGACTACTCCGCACAACAGCCCCCCGCCACCCACCGACAGTGCGATGGCTCCTGGCTTTGCGCTCAGTGTCTCCTTCAGTTCTTTCACAATGGAAGTGTGGCCTTCCCTGGAGGGTGGGGAGAGGGGTGGCAGGTCAAGGCTGGGCTTCCAGAGACACCAGGCAGGGGTCCCCAGAGACAACAGTTCAGGTCCTCACTTGCTGTCATCCCAGGTAGCTCACAGGCCTTGGGGCTAGTTCCCACCTCCCCTCCTCCACCTTCCAGCATCTGCATTTCTATCTAGAGGCTTTCTGTGCCCCTCGGAGCTGCCTACAAATGTGGCAACTGGTGGTGCCTGAAGAGGACTCCCCTGAGAGCAGCCCTCAGCGATGACTGTGGGAGTGGGTGTACATACTCCCCTGCTCCCTTTCCCCCAGCTGGGAAAACTGGTGTGTGTTCTATGCTGGCTCCCCAGGTCCCCAAGGGACTGAGATCCAGCTGCCCCAGCAGTCACCTGCCCTGAAATCTCCCTTGACTGGCTTCCTTCCTTCGCCACTTCCCCACTGAATTGCCTCCCACTAACTGCTTTCACTGGAATCCTTGTCCCAGGGTCTGCTTCTGGGGCTCCCAGTCTCTGACACCTGTGCATCTGTGTGCTTGTCATCACTTGTGTTTGCTCTTGGATGTGCTGTGTGCAGTGAGGGGGAATGGGCATTTGGTGCATGTGTGTGCACAACTGCTGTTGTGCATGTGTGTGTGCTTCCACATGATGGTGTGGCCCCGGTGGGAGGGTCTGTGTGCACACGTGTATATCTGCTGTGCACGACGGTGGGACGATGTGCATTCTGGCAGATGCTGCCCAGTGGTGTAGGGGTTTGACTGCTATCCA
>NW_007726918.1:329726-331460 GCF_000696425.1 Galeopterus variegatus
GTGGGACGATGTGCATTCTGGCAGATGCTGCCCAGTGGTGTAGGGGTTTGACTGCTATCCACACCAGGTGACCCTGAACTCCACGTACCAGATGAGGGGGTCATCAAAGGGGGAGATGTAGACCCAGCCTGGGTTGTTCTTCGCCAGGGCCTTGGCCAGCTCGAAGGCCTCATCCAACATCTGCGAGGTCACAGGGAAGGTGGGAGGGGGTGAGGCACTGGGGGGGACCCAGTCCAGCCACCAAGTGCCCTTGTGGTCCTTGCCATGGGTTGGCACTCACCTCACCCACCACCTTGACCATAGCGCCTTCATTCTTGAGCCGCTCGATGGTTAGGGTAGGTGTGGTGCTGGGCACGATGATAGTGGCGGGGATGCCCAGTTTCCTGGCGGCGTATGCGGCTGCCATGCCTGCGTTGCCCGCTGCCAGGAGTGGGGGTGGAGAATGTGATGGTGTGGGAGGGTCAGGACTGCCCACCCCCAACTTGGGGCTCTGGATCCCCTCCACTGGTGACCACCAGCCTCCCCCTGGAATTCCAAATTGGGACTGCTGCAAATGTTTGCAACAGCTCATTGCTGGGGAAATTGGGGTCCAGAGAGGTGGAGCACCTGGCCCCAGGACACACAGCAGAGGACAGGAGGGGAAACAGGTTACTTACCTGAGGAGCAGACAAAATGTTCACAGCCTTGCTCAGCCCACTGTGGAGACAAGTTGTGGGGGCGGTCAGGCCCACCCCCAGTCTTTGCTGGGCTCTCCCCTCCCACCTCTTCTTCCTTCACATGGGATTTGGGCTACGCTAGTCTCAGACTGCATCTTCCCTCTCCAAAAAGACTGGCTCAGGGTAGGGTGAAGGAAGACAGGTGACAGATGGCTCTGGGATCTGTCCCAAAGGAACCCTTGTGGACAGGCAACCCTTAACCAGAAGAAGCCCTAATGGTGGATGCTGAGGTCTTGTGGGGAGTCAGCAGACCTGCTGGGCTCCTGTTATGTCACACCACACTGGCCCTGCCCTGTTGAGGAAGGAAGATCAGTCACCCCCACCCAGATGATGTGGGCACTATCCTGTACCGTCTTGCAGAGGTGCCCGATGCCCCGGATCTTGAAGGAGCCAGAAGGCTGGGCACTGTCCATCTTGAGATAAACACTGGTGCCGGCCACTTTGGATAGAGCCATGCTGTCACGGATGGGGGTCTTCACGTGCAGGGGCTCTCTAGATGTCATTGCTGGAAGAAAGGAAACCCAGAGGGTCAGGAGAGCTGGCCTTGGTGCCAGCAGCCACCACCCAGTAGGCAGTGTGGCTGGGAGTGACCCCTTCTGCTATGAGTTAAATGTGTCCCCAAAAGTTCATGTGTTGAAAACTTGACACCATTGTAACAGTGTTAAGAGGTTGTGAAATCTAATTATGTTATTTGAAATGTGGGGCCTTTGAGAGGTGATTGGATCATGAGGACTGTGCCCTTGTGATCCATTCATGGAGTAATGGGTGTGGCTCTGATGGCTTTGGAAGGAGAGCCAGTGAGGAGGTCAGCTCTCTTTAGCTCTGGCCATTCTCTCGCCATGTGATACCCTGCATGGCTGTAGAGAGTCACCACCCAGAAAAAGGTCCTCACCAGATGTATTACCTGGACCTCGGACTTCCCAGTCCCTGAAACTGTTAATAAATTTTATTTCTTTATAAATTACCCAATTTCAGGTATTCTGTTATAAGCAACAGAAATGGACTAATACACTTTCTT
>NW_007726918.1:332761-337252 GCF_000696425.1 Galeopterus variegatus
GATCCCTGTACTGGCCAGCTTCAAAAAAAATAAAACACACACACACACAAACCAAAAAAAACAACTAACCTTTGGAAAGTCCAGTATCCAGTTTGGAAAAGCTTTTTTATTATTATTATTTTTTATAATAATTATTACGGTATTTGATAATCACCTATAAAGTGATTAGCTTGTGCCAGGATATTAATTCATTTACTCTTAGCAATCCTAGCAGGTGGTGTTATTATCCCATTCTCCTGGTGAGGAAACAGGCTCCAGTTGTGTTTTCCAGGGGCACAACATGAGCTCTTCCCATCCCATATGCACCTCTCATGATGTGACATGGACATTTTTCTCAGTGAGAGGCGGGTATAGCTTCTTCCCCTTGAGCCCTGGGCTCCTGTAACTGCTGGTAAATGTTTAACGATCAACCCTCCGAGAGAAAAGAAAGCCCGGGTTCATAGTGTGTGTGGCTTCCATGATGGACACACTCTCTCCAGGGCCAATTTCAAACTACCAATGTGGAGCTGAGAAGAGCCAGCACAGCCCACTCTCACTGTGCCCAAGGCTAGGTCAGAAAAAGTGACAGAGGTCTCCTGCCCTCCTTGCTGGGAAGCTCCCTCTCAGAACCCAGCCGCCACACTAGACGGAAGCCCAGGCCACTGGCGCAGGCCACATGGAGGTGTTCCACCTGATGGCTCCAGGGAGATCCCGGGTGGTGACCAGAGTCAACTGCCAGACCTGGGAGCAAGGAAGCCTTTGAGATGACTCTAGCCCAGCCAGTGTCACACTGCAGCAATATGAGGGCCCCCAAGTAAGAACTGCCTTGCTGAGCCCAGTCAAGCCCCAGAACCATGATAGATAATGGTAAAACAATTGCTGTTGTTTTAGGTCATGTTTTCGGGTCGTTTGCTACACGGCAATGGCAACGGGAATGTTAACTATCACTTGCCCAAGGTCACACAGCTAGTGAGTGGGGGAGACAGGACTTGAACTCAGGCAGTAGGCTCCAGAGCCCAGGCTTTCTCTGGGACCAATGGGTGTGGCTCGGGCCTCCCCTTCTGGATGGGCTTGCGGTGATTAAGAAGTTGAGCTGGCCCAGAGTCTGGCCACACCCACGTGTGCCCACTCGGCCTTTTCATTCTTCCCTCTCTCCTGCTGAGAGTCACAGGGGAGATTTGATTCTCCCCAACTTGGGCTGAGCCAGAAGAGATCAGCAGGTGGTTGGCTGAGGGGCCTATCTAGTTCCCCCCACTTTCACCATCCCTGAAGTCCAGGCAAGGGTGGCTAGTCAGTTCCCCTCCCTGCCCCCCAGCCATCCAATGACAACATCCAGCCCCTGACCTGGATGCTCCTGGCTCAGACATCCCAATTCACCATCCCTGAAGTCCAGGCAAGGGTGGCTAGTCAGTTCCCCTCCCTGCTCCCCAGCCATCCAATGACAACATCCAGCCCCTGACCTGGATGCTCCTGGCTCAGACATCCCAGCTCCTAGACTGGGCCAGATATCCCTCATTCAGAAGGAAAGTGAGGGGTGGGTATCCTGACCACCCCACCAGCTTCAGCACCCCACAAATATGGGCACCCCATGTCTGAGTTAACCAATATTCAGGGACTGGGAGGGGGGACTTAACCAGACACCACCTCTCCCCTAGATCTCTTGAGTAAAAGTCAGAGATTGGGGGAACTCCAAAACAGGGACATCCCTGAATCTGTTTAAATTAACTTTCAGCTCCTGGAGGTTACCACTGATATGGTTTGAATGCATCCCCAAAAAGCATGTGTTGGAAACTTAATACTCAGTGCAACAGTGTTGGGAGTTGCTTAGTTGCTTGAATGGCTTAATGCTGATTATAAAAGGGCCTGAGGCTGAGAGTTCCATTTCTCCCTCTTTCTCCCCGTCTCTTTGCCCTTCCACCATGGGGTGACCCAGCAAGAAAGCCCTGACCAGATGTCTGCCACTTGATAGTGGACTTCCCAGCCTCCAAAACCTGAGCCAATACATTTCTGTTTATTATAAATTGCCCAATCTCAGGTATTCTGTTATGGCAGCAAGAATGGTCGAGGACACGCCCAAACAATGGCATGCTGTTCTGACATTGAAGGGCCTGTGTGGATCCCCACGGCCTAGCCTCAGGGAGTCCTCTTGGTTGGGGGTGGGAGGAGATGGCCATAAAGACTCCTATCAGGTAGATTTGGGAAGCCCCTCCCATCACCTGTCCCGAGTTACGCCTCCAGGTAAGGGGGCAGGGCTCCCCCTACAGGCAGCCGCGGCTTTCTGTAAAACGGGCATCTGTAAAACAGGCATCCGTTAAGCTCTGGCCCGGGTAACACAAGACTTCAAAAAGGAGGCAGTGCCAGGCGTGGAGAAGGGAGAGGACGCTGAAGCCCCTGTCTGCCCGCGCGACGCCTCGCAGTGAGAAGTCACTCCCCCTCTCACTCAGCTCATAGTGAGCGCGCAGTAAATATTAACAATTACTGTATCTGGGCTGGACACTTTAAGTGCACTCTCATTTCACCTCCCAACAATCTTAGGAGGAACGTTCTACTATTATCCCCATTTTACAGATGAGGAAACTGAGGCACAAAGCTGGAATCTAACCCGGCCAGTCTGGCTCCAAAGCATAGGTTTTTATGCTCAGCTGATTTTCTATCTCCCCCTCTCCCGCTGGGAAACCCTCGGCTGGCCCCAGGTACTCCAGTCCTGGGGTGGGGCTGAGGACGGGGCCACTCACCAGGCGATCCAACTGGGCGGCTGGACAGAGCGAGCCAGGGAGGAAGGGAGGGAGAGACAGGCTGGGTAGACGGCCCACGGAGAGGAGGGAGGACAGCTAGACTGTCTTCTGAATTGTCGCAGGGGCTGCCTGGTCCCGGTCCCGGGCTTTATTCCCCTGGCGCCTCCGGGCAGCCAATGAGGCCCCAGGGCCGGCCACGCCCCCGCCAGTCCCCGCCCCCAGACCCGAGGCCGCCAGGGGCTTCCAGGAGGGGAGGGGGAAGCCGGCTGCGCTTTCCTCTCTGGCAGCTTCCTCTTGTCTTTCTTTCCTCTTCTTCTTCTTCTTCTTCTTCTTTTTTTTTTAAATATGGAACGCTTCACGAGTTTGCGTATCATCCTTACGCAGGGGCCATGCTAATCTCTGCACCGTTCCAATTTTTAGTATATGTACTGCCCAGGCGAGCACTTCCTCTTGTCTTTTCACCCCGACCCCTCCTCTCCACCTCTTTCCCATCATCATTTTCTGCACTTGCCAATGGGGACAACACCTACTTCCCAAGGACCATTATTAGGAGGATTGCATGAGGATCCTGTGAGTTGATGCACTTAAAGTCATTAGCATGTGATGGCACATAGTAGGTACTCAAGTAACAGAAATAATAACGAAGCCAGAATGTCTAACAGCCACTGAGCTCTCAGCAAGTGCCAGACTACGGAGGAGGGGGGTACTGTTATTATCCGCATCTTACAAAAAGGGAAGCTGAGGTCCAAAAGGTTGTCACTTGTCCAGGATCTCACAGATAGTAAGAGGGAGTAGATGGCATTGGAACCCAGGCTGTCTGACTCCCTAACCTGCAATCCAAACACAGTTTTTCACTGCTTTTCTTTATTACCTTCTCTTGTCATCATTTTATGATTCTTTTGGCGTAAGGATCAGGCGGGTAAGACCCAGGGGGCCAGGGTTCAAATCTTGGCTCTGTCATTTACTAGCTGTGCGGCCTTGGACAAATTGCTTTGCTTCCTGGAGCATCTGTTTGCTCATCCATAAAATGGGGATGATAATGGTATCTCCTCCCTAAGCTTAGATGAGTGTTGGGTAAGTGTTAGCAGTCGTTGTCATCATCATTATCATCACCACCTTCATCATCACAGAATAGGAAGGTCTTGCATTAAAACTCTCCCTGCCCCACGCCAAGCCTCCTCTCTTCCTGGGCTGTGTGCAGAGGTCTGTCTGTCCACAAGGAGGACACAAACGCACACACACACAAACAAACACACAGGCCCTGCTGGCTCTTTCCCAGGCCCCCTCAACAAAGCTTTCTTGTCAGGCTGGCTGGGACAAGAATATTAATGAGACAGAGGGAAGCTAGGGCACAAACAGCCTGCACAGCCATCCCCCTCTGTGGGAAAAGCTGTCCCACCCTCTGACCTTCTGCAGTATTCCCAAGCCCCCACCCCAGTGAGGCATCCACTGCATTGGGGACATGAGGTGGCAAAGCTGGGGCAATGTGGGCATTGTGAAGCCGACATGTGGACAGAGCCGCCCTTGTGTGTAATTGAGTGATACAGCTGGCACTCATTGTCCGAGCACCTGCTAGTGCCCGATCCCATACCATGTGTTTCCCATGTGGGGTCTCACTTAAGTCCCAGACAACCAGGTGAGTGGGCATTTTGAGTCCCATGTTATAAGTGAAGGAACAGGCTCAGAGGTTGAGAAAAATGGCCCAAGACCACTGGGTGGCAGCCATGGAAGGCAAACTCAGGAATTCTGAGTCCCTTGTGGACACAGGGCCAATGGA
>NW_007726918.1:337598-347759 GCF_000696425.1 Galeopterus variegatus
TGGCAGCCATGGAAGGCAAACTCAGGAATTCTGAGTCCCTTGTGGACACAGGGCCAATGGAGAGGGTTGAGGTAGGGGCTGGCATCTGGCCAGTCTGGCCATGAGGTTATCCATGCAGTCAGGGAGATGGGACTGAAGGAAGACAGCTATTAACTGTCCTATAATGCTGAATTATATAATGCTGTCCTATGCACAGTGTCATGCCTGGATGTTGGGGGGTGGGTGGGTTTGGAGCTGCAAGTGGTGGGATCAAGATTACTTATTCATTCTTTAGACCTCTAGATATTGTTCCATTTGTTTCAAGAAAAATGTATCAGTGTAGTAATTTGAAAAACACCAAATTAAGAACCAAAAAGGGGGGAAAGACAAAATACATATTACTGTCCTTGACATCCTGTCTGGGCATATCCTTTTTTAAATAACAACTCAATTGAGATATAATTCGCATATCCTACAATTCACCCATTTACAGAATGTCAATTTTAGAATTTTTTCATCACCCCCAAAGAAAACCTGGACCCGTGAGCAGTCACTCTTCATTCTCCCCGCCCCCGCCACCCTTGGCAGCCACCAGTCTGTTTTCTGTCTCTATAGATTTGCCTGTTCCTTTGTCATTTCATAGAAATGGAATCACATGTGGCTTTTTGCGTCTGGCTTCTTTCACTTGGCATAAAGTTTTCAGGGTTCAACCATGTTGTAGCATGTACCAGCCTTACGCTCCTTTTTATGACTGAATAATATTCCATCATTTGCATATACCACATTTCATTTATCCATTTATCAATTTATGGACATATGCTGTCTGAGCATATCTTCATTTTAAAATATGTAAAAAACATCTACACATGTGGGTACATGTGTAGTTCTATCACATGGATGGGCAGACCAAGACCTTAAGAGGGCAAGGGGCTTGCCCTAGGTGGCCCTGGGAAGAAAAGGAGCGATCCAGATAGAGTGGCGATATGATGGGGGCAGTTCTGACCCATCTGTCAGCTGCTGGGGGGTCTCAGAGGAAGAGATGAACCTCAGAGGGATTAATTCAAGCTCTTGACTCCAGCATGCAAGGTGTGTACATTTCCAGATAGCAAACAAGTGCTTTCCTGAGAGGCTGTGTAGCCTTGTGGCACTGCAGTCAGACAGTCCCAAGTTCAAATCCAGCTTTTACTATCCACTTACTGTGTGACTTTGGACAAGCCCCTTAACCTCTCTGTGCTTCCATTTCTCCAACTATTAGTACTTTCCACCTCTTAGATTTGTTGTGAGGCTTTAATGACTTAATTAATATAAAGCTGTAAGAACAGTGTTCAGCACATAGAGGGCACTTAAGAGGTGATGGCCATTTTTATTTTCCCGTCCTCAAGAAGGCATTTGCGCCCCTAGCTCTGGGTGATGGAGCATAAGAGTGCTCTTCTCTCCCACTTAGTTCTCCTTTGAAAGGTTCTGGGAGGCAGGGGAGGAAAGTCCAAATTGCCTTCCTCCATTTAACAGATGGGCAAACTGAGACCTGGCCCTACCTGAAACAAGAAGGTGCGGGCAAAGTCTGCAGTCCCAGGCATGAACCCTGGGCAGGTGCCTCCCTCATCTCCACCTCCTGGCTCTGTTACATCTCACCTTCCTGGGAAATGTTCCTGAGAATGGCCAGATCAATGTGTCCCTGGCTGTGGGAAGTGGGGATTCTGATGGTTGTTTTCACAGCTGGGGTGGAACTGGCAGCTCTTACCTCTGTTTGCGCTCCCTGGCAGGAGCAGCCAGCCCAGTCTCCCGATTAGTTAAGGTTTCTGGCTCCTGAGTCTATCAGACTTAGACTCAAACTGCTGCCCTGCTATGTGGGCTTGGAGTGGTCACCTAACTTCCTTTAGCCTCAGTTTCCTGCCCTCAGAGATTAGGACAATGATTGCGGATAGTGGCAGCCTAGTGCCGGGCACCAAGGAAGGGCTCACAGAACAGCAGCTGCTATTATTATTACCTTTGCTATTATTATTATTCGTGACTTCCCATTCCTTCCGGTTCCCTTTCCCGAGTCCTTCCTCCATGCTCAGCTCCTCCTTCATGATTCCTCCCTGGCATCTGGGTTGGATCCTCTCTGGGATTCTGCAGCCTGGCAACCCCTGTCTCTTCCCAGCTGGGCCATGAGCAGCCTGAGGACAGACTTGTACTTGACCCCATCCCTGGTGAACTTCTTGCTGCCATCTCATCCCCTCGCCGGCAGCTCCGTCATTCAGTTTCTTAGGCCCCCAAACCTCTTGATGTCTCTTGCTCTCTCACACACATTGTATCTGCTGCAGCAGCAAGGCCTGGTGGCCTTGACCTTCCAAACATCCAGAATCCAAACACTTCCCATCAACCTCCACTGCTACTACTCCGGTCCAAGCTGCCGGATCCTGTGGACCCTTGGAGGAGCCCCTTCATTGGTTTCCCAGCTCCCCTCTTGGCTCCCTGGCAGCTCATTCCCCACACAGCAGCTGGAGGAATCCTGTTCAACCTGAGTCAGATCATGCTGCTGCTCTGCTCAAGATCCTCCCATGGCTCCCTCTTTATTTGGAATAAAAGCTAAACGCCTGAGTGTGGTCTCCAAGTCCTGCTTGACCTGGCCCTGTTACCTCTCTTCCCTCCTTCCCCACCACTCTCCCTTCTATCCACTCTGCTCCAGCCACACTGGCCTGCTTGCCGTTCCTCCTACATGCTAGGCACTCTCCTGCCTCAGGACCTTTGCATCTGCTCTCCACTGCCTGGCTTATTTTTGTCTCAGATATCCATGTAGTTTACCCTCTTACCTCCTTTAAATATTTACTTAAGCATCACCTTTGCAGAGAGGACTTCCCTAGTCCCTCTATCTAAAATCACACAACCTGCTTTTGTTTTTTCTGTAGCACTTGACATCATATCATCCCTCATTTCTCTTGTTATTGCCTGTTCCCCACCCTCACCCCCATCCCACTAGACTGTGAGCTCCAGGAGGGTAGGGTTTCTGCCTGTTTTGTCCACTACTGAATTCTCAGTGCCTAGAACAGTGCCTGGCATATAGTAGGTGTTCAATAAACATTGGCCAACTCATTCCCAAATGAAACAAATAAAAAGAAGAAGGAAAAAATACTGAGTGGTCATCTATTCTATGCAGGCATCGGCTGGGGTCATCACAATAGCCCTGGGAGGGAATTCTGTAATGATCTCAACTGATCCATTGATGAGCCTGGAGAGAACTTGCTCAGAGTAGGGGCATATGATCCTTCTTATCCAGAGGAAGAGCTGTGCCCAAGACACTGCTGTTAGCCCCTCATGCTTGACTGTAAGCCAGTGTCTGTTTCCAACCTTTGCTCAGCCTTCTTATTACGTGGTTTTCATGCATTCATTGCCCTAAATGCAAAAGCACCTTGTAAATATTCTAAAGACCCAAGAACTCATTAAGTCCCCTAGGATGGTTTCTACCTCCCAAGACTGTCCTTTCTTTTGCCAGGCCTGTCCTTTCTGCACACTCTCCACTTTTTCCAGCCCTTCTTCAAATAACCCTCCACACCAAATCCCTTACTCAAGGACAGTGGTTCTCAAAGTGGGGCAATCTTGCACCCCAGGGGGCATTGGGCAATGTCTGGAGACATTTTTGGTTGTCATGCCTGGGATGAAGGATGCTATTGGCATCTAGTGGGTGGAGGCCAGGGGTGCAGCTCAATATCCTGCAATGTGCAGAGCACCCCTCACAACAAAGAGTGATCTGGTTCCAAATATCAGTAGTGCTGAGGCTGAGAACTCTGATCAAAAGTAATATGGAATGAGCACTGTGATGCCTATACGTTGTTCTACTTTCTCTACTTCTATGAGTATGGCCAGGACTTAATCCCATGTGAGCAAAATGTATTTTGTCTAAAAAGCTGTTGTTCCATATGCAAGTTCTATTCAACCAAACCCCCCAGAGAAGTTAAATGATTTTTTTTTCTTGGTGAAATTAATCCTACGTTGTTCTACTTTCTCTACTTCTATGAGTATGGCCAGGACTTAATCCCATGTGAGCAAAATGTATTTTATCTAAAAAGCTGTTGTTCCATATGCAACTTCTATTCAACCAAACCCCCCAGAGAAGTTAAATGATTTTTTTTTCTTGGTGAAATTAATCCAATACAATCAGACCTCCCTTGTTTTGGACTTAATGCATTTGACCTCTGTGTCGATCACTGCAGGACTTGGCATTTAGCTCTCTTTATTTCATTCACCTGGCTTCAACCCATCACTTGATGAGGTTGAGACATTGAGTAAAACATCTTTGTGTCATTTGATGGTGCTGTCTGTAGCGGTGCCTCCCAGCTTTGCGTCATTCCCAGATGTGACCAACAGCCTCTCTGTAGGCCCTTATGTCTAACACCGGCCATCACAGTCAAGGTCAGGATCCCATGGCCACACCAGGCCTCTCCCTGAGGTTATCATCACCCATCAATCAGCATGTGATGGGGGAAGCTGGCCAGGTCCAAATGCCCTAGGAGGGATTTTGTCCAAAACTCACTGAAAAATCAAGATATTTGCATCAGGATTAAGCCTTAGACCACAAACTCCCCGTGCAAAAATGAAGACTCCTTTATTTCCCCTAACTAGTTCTATTTTTATTCCAAGCGGATACTTAGCGTGAGGCAACAAGGGGTTTCTCCTTTGACCAGGGGCTGTGATGACATTGTGGTGACATTCAGGGGACCAAGGCAGGGAGGGGAGCTCCAAACCCTTGACCTTATAACAGCCTGCTCTAACCAACTGAGCTAACCGGCCAGCCCTTCTGTCCTAAGGGGATCCCTCCCTCATTCCCAGCCATGTGCTTCCTCATCCTATCATATGGGGCCTGGGCAACCATTCCAGAGCAGGGGCACTGAGAATCTCACGGTTCTTCCCTCCAATTTTTGGCCTCTGCCATAGCTCTTTCTGTTTCTCTGAAGTCCAAGGCATTTGAACATACAACCCAGCCCATTCCCTCTTCCTCTTATTCTGCTGTCAGCTCCATTTCCTGAAGCAAAGGGCATAGGGGAGCCTCACTGCTGCTGCTTTTAGGAACCCCCACCCTGTAGCTGTGGAGTGCTGGATGAAATTAAACCAATCGTTTAATTTGCAGGAAGCCGGCGAGTCGCTTGTGAAACTTCTGGTAGCTTGAAACTGTCTGCGTGGGAGTATTTAGGCCATGGAAATCAGCAAATGCTACAAATCAGAACTCTTTGTTTCTTTCTTCCTTTGTTTCTTTGTTTCTTTCATTCTCTCTCACTCTCACCATTTTAATTAATAGTTAGTTATTTGGGGGAGCAGGTTTACCAGAACTCCACTGAAGCCGGGCCAAGTGGAAAAAAGGAAATACAAGGTGGGCTGGGGGCAGGAGGAGTGATGTTAATATTCCCAAAATATTATCCCACCTGATTATGCAGACAAATAACTATGGCAAAAGGGTAAAAATTGTTTCTGGTGATTCCAGGGTAGCTCCTGCTCATTGCTCCTTCTGTATCTAATGGTTATAGCCAATTCCTTTTCCAGTTTTTTCTCTGTCATCTGCTGGCTCCCCCTCATTTAGAGCTGAGAAATGGGCTTGTTTCTCTCACTGTTTTAAAATACAGGACTTTTGCAAATTAAACTCTGTTTTAATGAGAGTGAAAAAAAAGTCTCATTATTTAAACACTCTCTGAGAAGATTTTGCAAAACAAAGAATCCTCTTGTAAGAAGTATTGTTATTTCCCATCACTTTACAAGATTCAGGGTGGGAAGTAAAAAAAAAAAAAACCAACTTTTTATTTTAGAGTAGTTTTAGATTTCCTAACTAAAATAAAAATATATTTTTTTAATTTATAAAATTAAATTTTTATTTTTAAAAGATTTTTTAATTTATAAAATAACATTTTTATTTATAAAATTTATAAAGACAGTATAGAGAGTTCCCATATACCTACCCTACACCCACTTTCCCCTATCATTAATCTTACATTAGTTGGTACATTTGTCTCAATTATTGAACCAATATTGATACAGTATAACACCCTAAAACTCCATACTTTATTTAGATTTTCTTAGTTTTTCCCTAATATTCTTTTTTTCTGTCCCAGGATCCCATCCGGGATACCACATTACATTTAGTCGTCAAGTCTCCTTAGGCTCCTCTTGGCTATGACAGTTTCTCAGACTTCTCTGGTTTTTGATGACCTTGACCATTTTGAACAGTACTGGTCAGGGATTTTGTAGCACGTCCCTCAATTCGGTCTGTCTGATGTTTTTTCTCATGAGAAGACTGATTTATGGGATTTGGAGAGGAAGACCACAGAGGTGAAATGCCATTCTCATCACACCCTATCAAGGCACATCAACTGTCAACTGACTGTCACTGTTGCTTTTAGCCTTGATCACCTGGCTGAGGTAGTGTTTGTCAGATTTCTCCACTGTAAAGTTACTCTTTCTTTGGGGTGCAGGATTTTTTTTAAACTTGCTAGGCATCTTTTAAAAAAAAATTTTTTTTAAATGGACACATTGTAGTTGTACATATTTATGGTGTACAATTTGATGTTTCAATACACATATGTTGTATAATGATTATATCAGGGTATTTAGGATATTTTTCACCTCATGCATTATCATTTCTTTATGATGAGAACATTCAACAGCCTCTTTTCTAGCTATTTTGTAATATACAATACCTTACTATTAACCATTCTCATCCTGCTGTGCAGTAGAACACCAGAACTTATTTCTCCTATCTAATCGTAACTTTGTACCCATTGACCAACCTTTCCCCATCTCCCCCCTCTCCCCAGTCTCTGTCCCGCTCTCTGCTTCTATGATATCAACTCTCTCTTTTCTTTTTCTCTTTTCTTTTCTTTTTGTTTTTGTGGCTGGCTGGTACAGGGATCTAAACCCTTGACTTTGGTTTTATCAGTGTTATCAGCACCACACTCTCTCTTCCAAGTGAACTAGCCAGCCATCCCTCTTTTTCTTTTTAGATTCTGCATATGAGTGACATCGTGCAGTATTTGTCTTTCTGTGTCTGGCTTATTTCACTAAACATGATGTCCTCCAGGTCCATCAGTGTTGTTGTGGATGACAGGATTTCATTATTTTTTATGGCTGAATTGTAGTCCATTGTGAATATAGACCACATTTTCTTTATCCTTTCAACCATTGTTGGGCACGTGGGTTGATTCCAGATCCTGGCTATTGTGAATAGTGCTGCAGTAAACATGGGGGTGCAGATAGCTCTTCAACATACTGATTTCCTTTCCTCTGAATGTACACCCAGTAGTAGGATTGCTGGGTCATGTGGTAGTTCTATTTTTAAGTTTCTGAGGATTCTCTATAGTGTTTTCTACAGTGGCTGTACTAATTTACAATCTTGTGGGATTTTTTTAAAAGTTGTGTTCATCTGTATTCCACACAAATCCACCGTTTATTTTGGGTATTTACTCTCCTTGTTTGGTAATTGTCTTTCTGCCTGCGTGTCACTTAGATCTGTCTGTATTAGGGTGGGGAAATCATTACATAAAGCCAAAGGATTTACTAACACTTGTCTCTCCCCTAGTGACAATGACACCTCTCACTTTGGGTCCACACTGTCTCCTAGATAGATTCTCTAGACTGTGCTGTCCGATATGATACCCACTGGTCACCTATGGCTATTTAAATCTAAATTAATCAAAATTAAATAAAATGGAAAGTTTAGCTCCTCAGTCACACTAACCATACTGTAAGAGCCCAGTAGACACAGGTAGTGAGTGGTTACCATATTGGGCAGTGCAAATTATAGAACATTTCCATCATGGGTCCCTGCCTGCCTTCTTGCCTCTCTCCCCCCATCTCCACCTCCCCCAGTTACCCCGGGATAAGCAGTATTATCAGCTTTGTTCTCCATGAGCCTACAGGCATCATACACAATCACAGCTTGGTATATTGCACATTTTTGATCTTTGTAAAAAAAAAAAAAATGTCATCATACACTGTTATTTCTTTTCCTTTTCTCACTTATAATGCACATGAACATCTCTTTGGGTCAAAAGATTTAGATCTAATTTAATCCTTATAATGGCTGCATAAAATTCCACAGCGAAGGTTTATTATGACTTATTCAACCATTCCAGATTCAAGAACATACAAGCTTCCAGTTTTTTTTCCAAGTTCACTATTTCTATTTATTTATTTTTGAAGTTTATTTTATTTTATTATTTTAATTGACACATAATGATTATTCATATTTATGGGGGACAGCATGATATTTTGATACATGTATATGATGTGCAATGATCAAATCAGGGTAACTCATAATACCCATCATCTCAAACATATGCCATTTATTTGTGCTGGGAGCATTCAAAATCCTCTCCTTAGCTATTTAAAATTATACAATAAATTGTTGTTAACTATAGCTCCCCTGCAGTGGTATAGAACACTAGAACTTATTCCTCCTATCTAAGCTGTAATTCTGTATCCAGTTGTATTAGTCCATTTTTGTGCTGCTATAACAGAATACCTGAGACTGGGTAATTTATAAAGAACAGAAGTTTATTTGGCTTATGATTCTGGGACAGCCACATCTAGTGTGAGCCACATGGTGGAAAGTGGCAGGCAGCCGGCAGGTACAAGCAGATCACATGGTGAGAGGAAACAGGAGAGACAGAGAGGGGAGGTGCCAGGGTCCTTTTAAACAACCAGCTCTTGCAGGAACTAATAGAGAGAGAACTCACTCACTATCCCCACCCCAGGGAGAGCATTAATCCATTCATGAGGGACCTTCCCCCATGCTCAAACAGCTCCCAACACTGCCACATTGGGGATAAGATTTCCACATGAGTTTTGGGGGGACAAGTCCAAACTCTATCCCCAGCTGACCAACCTTTCCCCTCCCCCACTCCTGCCACCCTTCCCAGTCTATCATAATCACTCTACTCTCTACTTCTATGAGTTGAATTTTTTTAGATTCCACATATGAGTGAGAACGTGTGGTATTTATTTTTCCATGCCTCACTTATTTTGCTTAACATAATGTCCTCCGGCCTCTCTATATTGCCCCTAGTGACAGGATTTTATTCTTTTATATGACTGAATAATATTCCATTGTTTATATATATATATATATAAAACACATTTTCTTTATCCAATCATGTGTTGATGGACATTTGGNGAGAGAGAACTCACTCACTATCCCCACCCCAGGGAGAGCATTAATCCATTCATGAGGGACCATGCTCAAACAGCTCCCAACATTGCCACATTGGGGATAAGATTTCCACATGAGTTTTGGGGGGACAAGTCCAAACTCTATCCCCAGTTGACCAACCTTTCCCCTCCCCCACTCCTGCCACCCTTCCCAGTCTATCATAATCACTCTACTCTCTACTTCTATGAGTTGAATTTTTTTAGATTCCACATATGAGTGAGAACGTGTGGTATTTATTTTTCCGTGCCTCACTTATTTTGCTTAACATAATGCCCTCCGGCCTCTCTATATTGCCCCTAGTGATAGGATTTTATTCTTTTTTATGACTGAATAATATTCCATTGTGTGTATATATATATATATATATATAAAACACATTTTCTTTATCCAATCATGTGTTGATGGACATTTGGGTTGGTTTCATATCTTGACTATTGTGAATAGTGCTGAAATAAACATGGGAATGCAGGTGTCTTTTTGACATACTGATTCCCTTTCCTTTGGATATGCACCCAACAGTGGAATTGCTGGAGCATGTGGTAATTTTATTTTATGCCTACCCTCTGATACTTTTTTTTTTTTTTACAGAGAATAAGTTCCCAAATTAAAATTTCTTGGCCAAAGATACAGGTATTTATCAAATTGTAATAGATATTGACAGATCTATTTCCCAAAAGGTGGTGGCAATATGTGAGCCATATGAGGGTGCCTATTTTCCTTCATACTCATCAGCACTAGCTGTTATTGCTTTTTTGCTTTAAACATTTTTTTGCCAACCTAACAGTCAAAAAATGGCATTTTATTGCTGCTCTAATTTGCATTTTCCTGTTGGTGAGTCTCTAAGGCTTTACTGCATCAATTTACTGACATCAACTGTAAGTCCCTTGAGGGCTAGAAATGTGTCTTATTTGTCTCCATTTTTCCCATCATAGAGCCTAGATTTTGCTACTCTGGGGTAATGTTTGCTGAATACATAAACGCATGGCTTAATTTTGAAAGTTTGGTTC
>NW_007726918.1:348819-364386 GCF_000696425.1 Galeopterus variegatus
GATTTGGGGTTACTTGAAAGTTGGTCCTGTGGCCTATTAGCTGGACAACCCAGGGCAAGTCGGTTAACCTTCCTGTGCCTCCGCTTCTCCCTTGATAACTGATTCCCTTCCTTTTCAGGAGCAAGAGGGGAGAGGGAGAGTTCCTCTGTACAAGGGTCTCAAACTCCAATACTTACAAAGCACCAAGCAAGGGTCTGTTAGGTGCTGGGGACGCAACAGAGAGGAGTAAGGACAGTGATAAATGTAGAGCTGTGCCCCTCTGCAGAGGACAGTGCAGCTCAGCTCCAGCCAGTGGGAAAGCAGCTCCCCAGTTTGAGACTCTCTCTGGTCTGGAATGATTTATCATCTTGGCAAGGGGTGAAGAGCCTGAGAACTTGGCTAAGATGCTATATTGTATTGGGTGTTGGAAGACCTGGGTCCAAATCCCAGCTAGGTTTTTACTCACTAGCTGTGCTGGTTGCTTGATTGACCAAGCCCCCTTCTCCCATCATTTAATGGAATTAGCCTACATGGCTTGGAAGCATATGACGCAGAGTCCAGCATTAAACCCGTGAATCACAGGTGTCAGAGGCTCTGTCCCTCCCCTCCACGCAATTCTCTTGCCTTGGGAACAGGAAGGCCAGCTGGAGGTGAGGATGGTGAAATGAAGCTTAATGAATAACCCACGGGACTGGCCAGGGTGGGTGTTTGGCAGCCTGACATGTCAGGGACAGGGGCTGGCTGACAAATAGGGCTGGCAGGGGGAGAGGGGGTGATCAGTGACCTGGCCTCACCTCTCCAGCCTCCTCTGCTCTCTGATGGAGCCACCTTGTCTCCCCCACCTCATCCTCTTTCCCACCCAAGCCTGGAGCTCTAGAGCCGGGCCCCACCGGGTCTGTGAGACCTGGCTCTGCGACCTTGGGAAAGTGACTTGGCCTCTCTCAGCCTTTTTCCACAATGTAGGGTTCATTATAATGCTTACTTTTCCAGGGAGTGGTAAGCATTCTGTGACATGATGACGTCATGTTCCCAAACTTCAGACATTCATGTGCCACCTTTGCAATTATTGAGGTATTATTGTGTCATCTCTTTCACACATTCTTTTTTGGCGGCTGGCCGGTATTGGGATCTGAACCCTTGACCTTGGTGTAATGACAGTGCGCTCTAACCAATCGTGCTACCCGGCCAGCACACACACCTTTTATAATAGTAATAATAACAGTTCAGCAAACACAGGGCACTAGCTACTGTTCTAAGTGCTTCACATACGCGAACTCATTTGACCCTCATGTCAACTATTCTAGGCAAGTAGTATTTATTTATTTATTTTTGAAGATGACCGGTAAGGGGATCTTAACCCTTGACTTGGTGTTGTCAGCACCACGCTCTCCTAAGTGAGCTAAACAGCCATCCCTATATAGGGATCTGAACCCATGGCCTTGGTGTTATCAGCACCACACTCTCCCAAGTGAGCTACGGGCTGGCCCTAGAGAAGTAGTATTTAATCCCTATCTTTTTCTTCTTTTTTTGCAGCTGGCCAGTATGAGGATCCAAACCCTCGACCTTGGTGTTATAACACTGCTCCCTAACTGAGCTAACTGGCCAGCCCCTGTTTTAAGTAACCGTAGCCCCATCTTACAGTCTAGGAAATAAGGAACAGAGAGGTTCGATGACTTACCCAAGGCCTCACAGCTAGGAAGTGGCAGAGCTAGTGTGTGCAGCAGAGCCTGGCTCCAGGGTCTGTGGTCTAACTAGAAGGCATACTGCCTCTCCACACCAGAAACCCCTCATGCTATTACTGTTACTACTACTACTTAGCATTTTTCTTTAAAGAGACTCCAGTTTTAAACTTTGATACCTGCCCTGGTTTCTTCCTAATTATGAAATATTATGGATACAATATTATAATATTGTATTATATTATAATATTATTTCATAATATTCATGAAGTTTATAGGTTTGGTATTATATATATACACACATATACACACACACACACATATATATATATACACACACATATACCTCCATATGCATACATAAATGTGCATGCATTTCCTGATGCGCACGGAAATAAATGCCCAGTTATTAAAAGACCTTTGGGATCTGCTGGTCAGCACGAAAGAGCTGATATACAGTAGGCATGCAGTAAATGCAGCTGTTGTACTTCTTGTCTAAGCTTGAGTTGTGAGCTAAGGCTCTGCCTCTTCCAGGAAGCCCTCCCTCATCCCATCCTACCCCTAGCTGTCCTATGGTGACCTTCTGCCCTCTGGCCTCCTAGTGGATGTTAGAGTTGTCACTGGATTGGATTTCTTCCCCTCCACTCCAAGCCAGAGTCCCCATCAAGGATCACTGCCAAGCAGCTCAACTTGACCCCAAGTGGCTGGGAGATGACCATCAAACCTGAGGAAGGCACACATAGTCCAAGAAGGACACAGAACATCTGGGTGCCAGGTCCTTCCTGAACCTCAGCCCCCATTTTACAAATAGGGAACCTGAGACCTAGAGTTGGGCATGACTGGCTCAGGTTCACCCAATGAGATGTTGGCACAGACGAGGCGTGAATCTGATTATGTCATTCCCCTGCTCCCTACTGCCCTGGGTAAGGTCCAGACTCTGGATTGGCCCATGCATCCCTGTGGACTCTGGCCCCTGCCATTTTGCCTGCTCCAAACCTGACCACCCCTGCCTTTTCTGTAGCACCCCAATGGATAATTCTCCATCCCTGGAAAACACCACATTTCCAATTCCATATTTTTGTACTCCACGTGCTTGATTCCTGGCTCAGCTCACATTTCCCCTCCTCCAGGAAGCCTTCTCAGCCCCCCAGGGCCAGGTGAGGTACCTGCTCTGGGCTCTCACAGCCCTGCCCCACTTCCCAGCTGCCAAAATCTGATAGCATTGATTTTAATTGCTCTTTAATGGCCTTGAGGGCTTTGCAAAGGCAGGGGAGGTGCTATCTTGTTTGAGGCTAAAGGTCACAGGGACTGGCACATAGTAGGTATCCAATAGATATTTATTTATTGAATGAATGAATGATCAGTCATTCATTTGAACAATAAATAATTGTTTGGGTTTCTATGCTAGTTGTAAAATATCAGAGATGGAGAGGTGCTTCAGAAAAAAAAAGTGCCTTTCTCATATGACAGAGGATAATTGTTTCCTTGTCCTTGTTTTCCCATCTCAGATCTAAGCTGACCCCAATAGTGGTTTGGGAGAAGGGGCTTAGTGTCCCAGATGAGCACTTGACCTAGAGTAGAAAGATTTGGAGATATCTGTATCACAAAAGAGATGGTCGGTGGTGAAAGGTAAAGGGTGTCTCTGCTCCTTGCTGGCTGGGTGCCTTGGCCGAGTGAGTTCCCCTCTCTGATCCTCAGTTTCCTCACTTGTCAAATGGGACGAGGTAATGAGTCATGAGCAGCGCAGGGGGAGGCAGTGAAGGTTGCTCTCATCCCCTGTCCTCTTCCCCGAGCCTTAGAGTCGGGAACTATCCCTTTAACACGGGAGGAGGATCTGAGGTCACAGGAGGCTGCCGGAAGCTGGGCAGAGCTGGTGTCCAGGCAGACTGGTGGGCAGCAAGCCAGGGCTAAGCTGGTCTGAGAACTGTCCGGCAGAGAGGTAAGGGGTCTGGGGCCCAGCCGGGACCACTTGGGCCTGCCGGGGGTGTATGTGTGAATGTGAGTACTTGGTAGTCTGGGGGCTCTGGGGAAATGTCCAGGCTGAGTGGATGGAAGTGAGAGATGTAAAGTCTCCCAGCAACATTGGTTCAACCTACGGTGCCCTGCATAAGAAGGCAGGGTGCAGGGACCCTGTCCTGCTGGCCAGCGGGGCAGCACCGGGCATTCTGCCAGGCAAGGGCTGACCTGAGGTTTCCAGCCCTGGCACCAGGGATTTGGTTATGCAGTGCTATCCAGGTGGCCTCTGGGGAAAGGCCTAGGGACAAGGGAGGTAGAAAGGGTAGGTGGCCCTTAATCCAACTCACAAACAGGGCAGTGAGGTCCAGTGAGGAAAAGCGACTCAGCCAAGGTCACACATGGCTGTGGCATGGGCCCAAGTGCCATGCTTCTCACTGTAATTGTTCCATGGTAGGGAAGACCCAGAGCTCCCACATCAGCCCCAGTGGCTACTACACTGTGCAAGAGCTGTGTCCCTGGGCCAAGGCCCCAGCTCAGCCCCAGATCTCAGTCTGGGAGGCTTGTGCTCCTGATGGATTCTGGGCTTGATAAGGCTATTGGCAACTTGAAGCTTGTTAATTTAACTATGCCTGCTGTCCTTGGGGCCTGTTCATTTAACTGATGCCTGCTGTCCTCTTGTGGGGGTTGGTATAACTGAGAGGGCTGGGGAAGCCTGGGACTGAGCCAAAAGCATTTGGCTCCTAAAGGCAATTGGCAGTTAAGAAGTAAATGCCTACATCTTTAATAATAATGCTAATGCTAATGCTAATATAATGGAGAAACTACAGCATAGTGGTTAAGAACACAGATGCAAAAGCACACTGCCTGGGTTTGAATTTTGGCTGTACCATTTCTAGCTGTGGGAACATGGATAAGTTACTAAATCTCTCTGGACCTTTGTTTCCTTGTCTTTAAAATGAAGTTAATAATAGCACCTATTTCAGAGTTGTGAGGATTATATGAGTTAATATGTAGGTGCTTGGCACAGTGCCTGGCTCACAGTAAGTCCACACACTACTAGCTGTTATTGTAATGTGTCAGTCATAGAGTCAGTGCCTTTGCTACATGGCCCGCTTAATCCTCTCACAATCCTGGGATGCACAAGCTCTTCTCCCAGTTTGCTGTGTGGTTATTTTGTTCTTATTTTTAAGGTCTTAGTTTTAATGGTCACCTCTTCCAAGAGGCCTTTCCTGACTCCATACCCAAAGTGGATCCCCTTGTTTTTCTCTTTAAGACTCCCTATGTGTGTCTTTCCCTCTTAGCACTTTTCACCATTTCTGATTATTTTGTTTGTCTATACAGTTACTTGTTGAATGTTGATCTCTTCATCAGACTGTAAGCTGGCTGCAAGGTAGATTTCTGTCTTGTTCACAGTGGTATCCCAGTTCCTAGGTCAGGGCTTATGCCTTGTAGGAGTCCTATAAACATGACAGAGTAAGGGCGAACATGTCAGCATTAATTAGAAGCCTCCAATGAGATAACATTCTCAGAGGACTCAGCCGATGTCTGGCACCTAACAGGGATTCGGCAAATGGTAGCTGCTATTATTATTAATCCACACCACAACCTGTGAGTTGGTGATTGTAATTATCTCCATTTTATAAAAGAAGAAACAGGAACAGAGAGGTTGAGACACTTGTTTGGGTCACACAGACACTTGTTTGGGTCACACAGCCAGGAAGTAAGAGCTGGTTTCTAACTTTGGTCTTTGGTTGACCCCAAAGCCCATGCTCTTCCGCTCCAGGGTTGAGGTGAGGCCCAGGCTAGTGTATGATGGATTTTGGGACTAGTGGTGACCCAAGGCCCCCTTTCCCTCAATGCCCAGCCTGAGAGATACCCTAAATAGGACTAGGTAGAGGTGGCTCTGGTATTTTTCTGCCTGGGGAGTCCCGGGACCATCCCAAAAGGGGGCAGGAAACCCGGACCTCTCTGATCTGGGAACCCCAGCCCTCACTAAAGGGTAGACACAAAGTTTAGGTTTGTGGGTGCGTGGGGGAGGTTGCAGCGCTCCTCCTAGTGGCCAACAGTGGAACTGCGGGGGGCCGGATCAACGCTTTTCTGCCCCAGAGAGAAACGAGCGAGGGCCTGTGTTGCCTCCTTTTCTTCCTCTCGTTCTTTCTCCCTCTCCCTTCCTCCTTCCCTTCTTCTCATCCTTACCCGCTGGCCCGTTCACTCCCTCATTCACCTCTCCTTGGCTCAAAACCTCCCAACGCAAGTACGATTAGAGTAACGACCGAACCGCTCGTCGTGGGCTAGAACGACCCGCCATGCGTCCCGCCACCTCTCCTTCGTCCCCGGCCGCCCCAGCCCTTCTGTCCGCACCGGCAGCACCCCACGTCCACTTCTCCCTCGAGGCGGTTCCACTCGCTGTCGCCTCTCCAGGAATGCTTTCCCGCTGTTTCCCTTCTTTTCCTTCATCTCAAAGTTGCACTTTTGGGAGCTCACAGATCAAAAGGGAGTTAAAAGCCCTCCCGACTAGTCATCAAAACGCACGGATCCCATTTGCATCCCGATTCAAACTGTTAAAAATCTCAAACCACCGCCTACCACAAAACCAACCATTGATCACATTTAATGAAATGATTGGAGATTTGAACAATTGCCAGATATTTGATGATATCAATAATTGTTAATATTTTTAGGTGTGATAATGGTATTGTGATTACATTTGCTAAAATTGGCATCATTTACTTTATGTAAAAATTAATTTTTATACAGTTGTGAAACCATGTGCTACAGTTAAAAAAAAAGTGTTCTTCACCTTGAGAGATCCATGCTGAAATATACACAAATGAAATAATAAACTAGGGTGGCGATAGCTGATAATATTGTATTGTATATTTCAAGATAGCCAGAAAAGAGGATCTTGAATGTTCTAACCACAAAGAAATGATAAATGTTTAAGTAACAGATATGCTAACTATTCTGATTGGATCATTACACAGTATACACATGTAGTGAAACAACAAACTGTACCTGTAAACATGTACAATGAGAAAAAAATTGAGCTGGCTGGTTAGCTCAGTTGGTTAAAGCACGGTGTTATAACACCAAGGTCAAGGGTTTGGATCCCTCTACCGGCCAACCGCCAAAAAAAAAAAAAAAAATCCACAAAGGCAGGGGCAAAAAAAGCTTATATGAGGAAAATATAACGATACTAAAGGGGAAAAATAACACAGGAGTGGGAGTGGACACTTGATATGGTTGAAGCAAGAGAGACCACGAGGTGACAATTGCTGAAGCCAAATGATGGCTGCACAGGGGGTCATTACACAGTTCTCAATAACTTAGCTGTTTACATTTCTCATAATGAAAGCTTTAAAAAGTTTCACTCCATGGGGCTGGCCCGTGGCTCACTCGGGAGAGTGCGGTGCTGATAACACCAAGGCCCCGGGTTCGGATCCCATATAGGGATGGCCGGTTAGCTCACTGGGTGAGCGTGGTGCTGACAACACCAAGTCAAGGGTTAAGATCCCCTTACCGGCCATCTTTAAAAAAAAAAAAAAGTTTCACTCCTGAGAGGTGTCTTTCCTGACTGCCCTTGCTAAAATAACGCCCCTCTCCAAGTCACTCCTATTTGAAATTCTGATTCTGTCTCTTTGACTAGAATGTGAGCTCTAGCAAAGAGGGAGGCCTCCTCTACTTGTTTGTTCCTGAGCCCCCAAACCTGAAACTGCCTGGCACATAGTAGCTGCTCAATAAACATTTTTTTGGATTGAATGAGTGAATTCTCCCACTGTCTCATTCATTCCTCACCATGTATTAGTCACATTCTACATCCCTAGCATTGTGGGCAGGCACAATTACAGAACGAAAGGGCCCCCAGTCCAAACCTCCTTGCCCAGACAGGGAAACTGAGGGCCCAGAGAGGGGCAGATACTTACCTGGAGTCTCAGAGCTCGGCGAGTGAACAGGGCTGAAGGTGCTAAGCTGAGGGCCATCTCTGCCTTCCCCCTCCGTCCTGATTAAGGGGACTCTTGACTGGAGCTGCCTGGGCTATGACCTTCATGTCCTCCTGCAGTCTCTTTACGTGGTTGCTGAGATGGAGGGATCTCTGGTGGGGTGTGCCAAGGGCGAGCACTTCCACGTGGTCACGCCTCTGCTGGAGAGCTGGGCACTGTCCCAGGTGGCGGGCACAACTGTCTTCCTCAAATGTGAGAATGTGCAGCCAGCCGGCTCCTTCAAGATCCGGGGCATCGGGCATTTCTGCCAGGAGGTGAGGATGTGTGGGCATGAGGGGAGAAGTGAGGTTGTGCAGGAGGGAGGGGAGGGGTGAGGGGAGGGCTGTGGGCAGGACGAGGGGCGAGGAGTGTTGGGAGTGGGATAGGGAGAGTCTAACTCTATCCCGCATGGGTCTCCATGACACCCGTGTGGGTTAGCCCCCAACCCCATTCCTTCTCTTCCCAGATGGCCAAGAGGGGATGCAGACACCTGGTGTGCTCTTCAGGTGATCCCACCCTTTTCTGCTTTGTGGGGGTCCTCAGGGCTAGGGGTGGGGGAGGAGGAGTTGGCTGGAGCAGCAGTAGATGTCCAGATGTCTAGGGCTTGACTTCCTCTTAAAAGTCTAGCCTCAACAAGGTCACAGTCTGAGATGGTCACCTCATATGTCCTCTTCTAGCCCTCTTATAATTCAGGCCTCATGATGGTAGCAAGTGACAGAAACCCAATTTACACAGGTTTAAGATAC
The DNA here is from genome assembly GCF_000696425.1 of Galeopterus variegatus. Taxonomy (NCBI): domain Eukaryota; kingdom Metazoa; phylum Chordata; class Mammalia; order Dermoptera; family Cynocephalidae; genus Galeopterus; species Galeopterus variegatus. The sequence goes on from NW_007726918.1 coordinate 357,160, forward strand.
AGTCTCTAAGAACTAAAATTTCTTGGGATAAGTGGTTTTCAGGCACGGCTGGATCCAGGAGCTCTCCTCCCTATCTCTTCTGCTCTTGGCTTTTCTTTCCTCTTTATTAGCTTTATTTTCATATAGGCCTCATGGTAGCAAGATGGTCACTAGGAGTCCCAGGCTTGCATCCCACCATCCTACCAACCCTAGTGAAAAGGGAGTATATCTTCCTAATGACTCTTCTCAATCCTGGAATTGGTCTTTTGGGCCCAGCTTGGGTGGGTTTCCAAATACTTAGTGTATACAGTTTCTCTCCTTTTTTCCTTCCTTCCTTCCTCCATCCCTCCCTTCCTTTTTTCTTCCTTCCTTCTGTTTATTCATCTATCCAACCATCCCTCCATTCATCACTCTTTCTCTCTCACTCTCTCCCTTTCTTCTTTTCATCCATCCATCCATCCATCCGTCCCTCCATCCACCCATCCAACAGATGTTCATTCACTGAGCACACACTCTGTGCTTGCACCATGTCAGACGGTGCCAGGGATACAGAGATAATAAGATATGGCCTTTACTCTCATGAAGCTCAGAGTATTGTGGGGAGACACACAGGTTGACGGCAGCAAAGCATGGTGTTGCGATGGGAGAAGCACAGAGCACCAGGGAAGACGGAGAAGGCGTGCTGTTTTTTTTTTTCCTTTTTGTCTTTTTTTTTTCGTGTCCGGCAACGGATCGCAACCCTCAGTGTCGTGCCCGCATCTCGCTCAGCCAGTGAGTGGGAACCGGTCTGTATGTGGGATCCGAACCCTCGGCGGGAGTGCCGCCGCGCTCCCCAAGCGGCGCACTGTAGCAGTGCGCCACTGGGCCGGCCCAAGGCGTGCTGTTTTATCAGCCGTTGCTGCTAGCTGATGCTGCATGCCACACAGCCCCCAAATGCCAGTGGCTTACGGAGACATTGTTTCCTGTGCTCGTGGGTCTGTGTGTGGGCTGGGGTGGTTCTGCTTCAGTCTATGGGCAGGACTACGGTCTGCAGAAGTGCTCCTCATCTTCCTTGACCAGTGGCCACCTGGGGCACATTCTTCTCAAGACCAATGGCAAGAGGGCTGAGAGGAAACACGTGATGCCTCATAGGAACTTGGCTCACAACTGTTCCACTGTCACTTCTGCCACACACCATTGGCCAAAGCAAGTCACATGGCTGAGACCAGCATCCATGGTATAGGGAAAGGTGCTGCACCCCCCAGTGGGAAGAACAGCAAAGCCACGTGGCAAAGGCATGGACATGTGATTCCAACAGGGGGGCGGGTGGTGAAGAATCGGGTAGTGGTCCACATTCCCAGTGCGCTGTGCCTCAGACTCAGGGAGGGGATCCAGGAAAGGCTCCTGAGAAGGGTCCCCAGAATTGGGTCTTGAAAGAGAAATATGAGTCCTCCCAGTGGAGAAAAGGGAGAGAGGGATGGTGAGCAGAGGAGGGGTGCAGGCAAAGGCCAAGCAGAGGAGTGAGCATGGTGCATTCCAGCTGAGGCACAGCATCCAAAGGAGGGATGTTGCACAGAGAAGCTCAAGACTGGGACAGTTGCCTGATCAGGCTGCGCAGCTTGTAGGGAAGGCTGACTTGTGTTTCAACCTGAGGGCAATGGGGAGCCTTCAAAGGATTTTGAGCAGGGGAGGGACTCCGCCTGCTCTGGGGCAATAGATGTGAGGTGGGCGGGACAGGAGGCAGGCAGCCAGGGAGGAGGCTGCTTGTGGACCTCCAAGTGAGAGATGTCAAGGGCTGTCCAGTTTTGAATCTAGTTTTTGTTTCAATAACTCTAGAGAATGAGGCTCATCTCTTTAGCTAGATGGGAAATTCCTTGTGGGCAGAGACCATTTCTTTGGCTTCTCCTGCTCGAGTCGCCTCTCCAAGTGAGAGATGTCAAGGGCTGTCCAGTTTTGAATCTAGTTTTTGTTTCAATAACTCTGGAGAATGAGGCTCATCTCTTTAGCTAGATGGGAAATTCCTTGTGGGCAGAGACCATTTCTTTGGCTTCTCCTGCTCGAGTCGCCTTGCACAGGACTGGACACAGAGTGGGTGCTGCAGATCTCAGAGGATGGACAAAGGCTATTTCCAGCCCCCCCGTGACCCTGTGCCCCTCACTTGGGAGAGGAGGCTGTTTACCACTTAGCTTCTGCATCCGGCTTCTGCTGAGGTCAGCTGGTGTGGAGCCCCTCTGAAGTGCTATCTTAGTTTGGGTTCCCCCAGAAGCAGGTCCTGAGACAGGATTGGGGTACATGTAGTCTACTTGGTAGGTGGCTTCAGGAAGCACTGGTAGGGAGTGTGGAAATGAGGCAGAGAAGGGAAGAAAGCCCCCAAACAGTATGCGAATGATCAGGTCACCTGTGTGTGCAACTAGGGCTCAATCCCCATGGGAACCCCCTGGGAGACCATGTAGATCACACCCCAGGGTTGTGTCGCTAAGGGTGGGAAGACACAGCATTTACTCACCAACTCCCATCCTTTACAGGCGGAGGGTCGTTCTTGGGGTGTCCACTCCTTGATGCTTGTAGTTCACCTTCCCCACTGCCTGGCAAAGCCCTGTGGCCAGGGAACGCCCTGCAGGTGACCTCTGGGTGGGCTGCTGGACATGGATCTCTGGCACAGATGCCAATCCAGTGAGAAAAGAAAAGCCACCCCTGCTATGATTGGCTTGGGCTGGCCTTATGGGGCCATCTCTCTGGCTGCTTGAACTCCACTGGCTGGTCACCAGCTCGGCGAATGCTGGTTGTCATGCACACAACCTGCAGTGACTGAGTTGCTATTTGGGGCTTGTTTTGAGGGGCATCTCCCTTACTGGTTGGTTAGAAGTGAGCACCATGTAGCTGGCCTTGGTGTTGAGCCTGTTCCTGGCATCCCAGGCTGGTCTGCCCTCACTCTCCCATAGCATGGCAGCAGGACGGGTCCCGTAGGGACTGTGGAAAGCACGCAGCATCCATTTGTCCACCCAGAGTCTTCTGTCCTTGTCCCAGAAGGCCACTGTGTGCACACCAAGCCTGGACTCATTCTTGGGGTTCTCCCTAGCCTGCTGGATCCTGGGGCCATCAAGGAGACCTCAGGCCCCTGTTCCAGCCTCTGTAGCAATCTGACTCCTGGGTCTTCTGAGGGCATTGGCTTCTCTTTAGGTCTGGGATGAGGCCAATCTGAGAGCACAAGAGTTGGCTAAGAGGGATGGCTGGGTGAACGTCCCCCCGTTTGACCACCCCCTGATATGGTAAGCCTGGTGCCCCTACCCCCTGAGAGCTCAGAGCTGGGAGACTCTCACTGAGTCAGGGTTTTCCCATTGGACAGAGAGGAAACTGAGACCCAGAGGAGAGAAGAGCCTTCAGAGACAGACAGACCTGAGTTCAGACCCCACTTCTGTCACTTGTGAATTGTGTGACTTTGCACAAAGCCCCTCACTGCCCTGTGACTCAGTTTCCACATATATAAAATGGAAATGATAATACCTACTAAGTCCCCTTTATTGAGTATATACTTTGGGGCCAGGCACCAGGCTAAAGGATTCTCCTGCACTATTCTGTCTATCCTCCTCAAAGCCCTAGAGGTGAATGTTATTATACCCATTTTATAGGTGAGGAAACTGAGGCACAGAGGAGTCAAGCAACTCGCCCAAAGATCACGCAGCTAGTAAGTGGCAGAGACATGGAGTATCAGTCCCAGAACTTGAGTAGGACTGGTTCCAAGTGATATGCTGGTCCTCTCTCAATCACATACGCTAATGTTGCCTCTTTCCAAAGTTGTGAGGGTTCAATGGGATAATGCCCAAGGAAGTGCCTGGGAGGTTGCTGGGCGGGGGGAGTGGATGAGCAAGTAAATGAAGAGAATGATGGAAGCTGAGCGAACTAAGTGCTGCAGGGTCTCCCCTCTCCTTGCTGTGGGTGTGGAGGGGAGTGACGATGAGGGGGTTTATAGATATGTGGGGGTGGGAGCCCACCGCTGGTGATTCCCCACTCACCCTGCTCTTCTCTCTCGCCCCCCAGGGAAGGCCATGCCAGCCTGGTGTGGGAGCTGAAGGCAGCACTGGGGACACCACCAGGTGCCCTGGTACTGGCAGTGGGAGGTGGGGGGCTTCTGGCCGGGGTGGTAGCTGGCCTCGTGGAAGTGGGCTGGCAGCACGTGCCCATTGTCGCCATGGAGACCCGCGGGGCACACTGTTTCAATGCGGCCATCGAGGCAGGCAGGCTGATCACACTGCCGGGCATCACCAGGTAGCTACGGGCTGGAGACATTTGTTGGGGGGCTGGAAGGTGGGGAGATCGCTGCCCTAGGGCCTCCAGGTCCCTGCCATAGGGGGTGGGGGACACGCAAAAGGGTCTCCTTGGCCCTGGGACTCTAGCCACAGTAATGCGTAAGTTACAAGGTGGTGCTGAAAAAGCAGATGAAGAGTATGATCTGTTTAAACCTCATTCATTAATAGAACAGCTTTTATTGCTCTGTGTCCTTACAAAAGCAATTTAAGTGTGTTGCAGATGACTTAGAAAATGTAGACAAGCAATAAGCCATAAGAAACAAAATGTCACCCTTAATTCCACCACCCAAACATCAACATTGCTCAGACTGGGCTGTATCTTTCCCAATCTTTGTTTTTCCCCTTGTGCATAGTTACATACAAGTGAAAATGTGCCTGGCACATAGTAGGTGCTCAATAAATGTTTGTTAAATGAATGAATGAATTGATTACATATTTTTAAAAGTTGGGATTTATACAGTTTTGTAACCTCTATTTTTCTAGTTCATATTAAATCACAAACATAGTTTCATTTTTTTTTTTTTGCAACTGGTCATTAGAGAGCTTTTTTCTCACTGCATTTTGTAACTGATTTCAGTCCAATTGAGGAAAAGTTCTAAACCAATAAATGGGGTGGTGCAGCCTCCAGGCCAGGCCTTGTCTTCCCTCCTTCGGTGGTAACAATGCCAGTGTTATCACTGTATCAGTGATACAGGGATACTCGTACTGTATCGGTTTCTTAGGGCTGCCATAAGAAATTGCCACAAATTGGATGGCTTCGAACAACAGAAATTTATTCTTTCACAGTCCTGGAAGGTACAAGTTCAAAATGAAGGTGTTGGCAGGGCCATATGCCCTATGAGGCTCTAGGGGAGGACGCTTCCTAGCCCCTTCCAGCTTCTGGTGGCTGCTGGCGCTCCTTGGCTGTGGCTGCCTCACTCCAGTCTCTGCCTCTGTCTTCACATGGTCTTCTTCTCTGTGTGTCTGTCTGCACATAAGGACACCAGTCATTGGATTAAGGGCCCACTTCAACCCAGTGTGACCTCATCTTAACTTAATTATATCTGCCAAGACCCTGTTTCCAAATACGGTCACATTCTGAGGTTCTGGGTAGGCATGAAGTTTGGGCGGGGGCCCAGAAATCCATCCACTGCACGTACCATCACTGCCCATATTTTATTAAACATTGATTGGATGCTGGGACTTAGGATATAATGGTGTATTACAGCAATTTGTTGGAAATCAAGACAGCCTTTTAAGCACAAGCTTCTAAGTGGCCAGTTAGAAAAACAAAATCGAGTCCTTGCCTCCCGAGCGTTTCACCTGGAGGCAGGATCTCCTTGTCTTTCTGGTGCCGTGTCCACACTTTCTGGGCCCACACCCACCTCCAATGATGCTGTGATGCTTGGCCTGGAAATTCTTCACGCTGTCTAGCCCTGAGCTTTTGCAGACCCTGTCACTGCCACCTGCAATGCCAGCCCTTGTCGCCCTGAAGACATCCTCTGAGGCCCTGCTTGGCAGTCGTGTCCCATCTGTGAGGACCCTCAGGGCCTCCCATGTGTGTCTATCACTCTTTGGTTGTGAAAGACGTTCTGGGTGGCTGGTTTTGGCCCTGGCTGGGGTGGAGGAGCTTGAGAGCAGGGACTGGCTTATTTAGGTCCAAGTCCCAGGCACCTATCCTGGAGCCTGGCATGGCAGACACACCAAGTGAAGTTGATGGATTTGCCATTTCTGTAAATGACTCCACGGGCCATCCAGGTGCTCTGGCTGGACACCCCTCATTGAGTTCTGTCCATTCTCCCTCAAGAACCCAGCTTCCTTCCAGCCTGGTCCCCACCCCTGGTGCACCCTTGTGCCCATGGATGGATGACAGCCCTTCCCCTGTGCCAGCCTTATTGCCTTTTTTGGGGATCACATCTTTACTGAGATGTATTTTATATACCACACAGTTTGCCCACTTGAAGTGTACAATTCAAAGGTTTTTAGTTTTATTCAGGAGTTGTGCAACTATCACTACAATTAATTTTAGAGCATTTTCATCATCCACCAAAGAAACCCTATACCTCTTAGCCATCACTCCCACCCACCCCACCCACCTAAGTCCCTCATCCCTCCCAGCCCTTGGCAACTACTAATCTGCTTTCTGTCTCTTGGATTTGCCTGTTCTGGACATTTCCCGTGAAAGGAATCATACAATATGTGTGCTTTTGTGCCTGGCTTCTTTTACTTAACATGATGTTTTCAAGGTTCATTTATGTTGTAGCCTGTGTCAATGTTCATTCCTTTTCATGGCCAAACACCATCCCATCGTATGGATAGACCACATTTTGTTTACCCACTCAGCAGCTGATGAACGTATGGGCTGTTTCTCCTTTTTTTTGCTGCTGTGAATAGTGCTGCTATGCACACTTGTGTACAAGTTTTTGCATGGAGGCAGGTAGTCATCTCTCTTGGGGTATATCCTTTGTTCTCCCCCCAGCATCCAGCCTGTCCTCTCTCCATTGCTCATGTATGAGACTCTTTATTCTCTGTTTAAACCCATCGATGCCTCCCCCAAGCTCTCAGGCCAAATCCGGACCCCTCCACAGCCCAGCCCAGCCACTGGCCTGTCCTCCAGGTCCTTTAATGGACGATGCTCTTTCCTCCCTCTGAGCTTTGCATCGGCTGCTTCCTCTGCCTGGAGCACTCTTTCCCCCTGTCCTGCTCTTCTTTTGGCTGGTTTCTCCTCGTCTCTCACATCCCAACTTAAAAGTCACCAGAGAGAGAGATCCTCCCCACAGCCCTCTCATTGAGGAGATCCCCCTCTGAATGTCCTTCATATCAACTTACTACACTGGGCATTTATTTACTTGTTCCTGTGTTTGTTTACTTATTGCCATCTCCCCTACCAGTCCGTCCTCTTAATAATCGCAGCAGGAATGATAACCACGACTAACACTTCTCTAGAACTTACTAAGTGTCAGCCTGTGTTCTAAGCACCTTA
>NW_007726918.1:364816-367585 GCF_000696425.1 Galeopterus variegatus
TAACCACGACTAACACTTCTCTAGAACTTACTAAGTGTCAGCCTGTGTTCTAAGCACCTTAAATGTTTTAACTCACTTAATCCCCATGACAACCTCATGAGCTCCATTTTTCAGATAAAGAACTGAGGCTCAGAGAGGTGAAGTGACTTTCCCAAGGTCACATAGCTAGTGCAGAACCAGGGTTCACAACCAGGCAGGCTGGCGCCAGAGTCTGTGCTCTGGGCCACTTGGGGGTCATACGCTCTCCCAAAGGCTCTCTGGGGCCTGACTCACACTGCCCAGCTCACAGCCGCTACCAGCAGGTAGGTGATCCCAAGCACAGAGTTAAAGATCATGAACTCTGGAGCCAGACTGCCTGAATTTGAATCCACATTCTGCTACTGACTAGCTGTGTGTCCTTGAGCTAGTTTCTTACTCTCTCTGAGCTTCAGTTCCTTCCCCTGTAAAATGAAGCTAATAATAACTCAAAGGGTGGGGAATAAAACAGGAAATTTATACATCTGGCACGCTGTGCACATTTAATACATATTAGCTATAGTATAGACACCATAAATAGTTATTAATGAAGAAAATGAGAAAAAATCTCTTTCTGTGCTTGGGTTTCTAGGGTCTGTGCAAGGAATAGCACAATCAGGGTTGTAGAGTCAGAGAGACTCATGCACATTTATCAGTCATTCATTCGACACAATTTTTGATCACCTTCTCTGTGCCTCACAATGCTCAGCTCCAGCCCATTGCAGGATAGGAGGGGGCAGCCTGGGGCTGGGGACACTGGGTCCGTGTGGGGAAGAGACTGGATCCTCCAGCTCTGCTTTCTGCGCCCTGCTTTCTCTGACCCACCCTGCCCCATTCTGCAGCGTGGCCAAGAGCCTGGGTGCCAAGACGGTGGCCGCGCGGGCCCTGGCATGTATGCAGGAGTGTGAGATCCTCTCCGAGGTGGTGGAGGACAGTGAGGCTGTGAGTGCCATGCAGCGGTTCTTGGGTGAGTGAACCTTGTCCCCCTACCTGGGCTCGGAGACCTACGAAGTCCCTGGACCTTCTAGCAAGAGCATGTTCTCTCACGTCTGTATCCTTAGCCCCTAGCACTGGGCTGGGTGTGCAGTAATTATGCAGTAAATGCACGTGGAACCCTGGAGGGGGGTGGGGTAAGGAAGGAGCGTGCCACACTGTCCCTCACCTCCAGACACTTGTAGGTTCTCCAGACACTTGCCCTTCTCACTGACTGACCCTCCCTGGCTCTGCTCCCTGTTGGTTTCATGTGACTGAGGGCTACTCAGTCATGGCACCTCCTCCAGGAAGCTTCCCCCAATCTCCCACCCCCACCCCGCCTGGGTCGAGAACTTCCTATGTACCAGTCCCTCTGTTCATAACCACCTGTTCTTGTCCATCTACATCTCTAGACTGTGGGCTCCGTGAGGCCGGGGGCTTTCACTGTCATGTCCCCAGGGCCTTCCTAGCACAGGGCCTGGCAGGGAGTGAGCGCTCAATAAATATTTGTTGAATGAACAGATGAATGTATGAGTGAGTGGAAAGGTGAATAATAGATAGACGAATAGTGAATGGATGGAGGGATAGATTGACGGTAAAGGACTGATGAATGACATAGACATGGGTGGATGGGTGGGTGGATGGGTGGGTGAATGGACACATTGATTAATGGACATATTGATGGATGGGAAGACAATCAAATGATGGAGGGATGGCTTATGGATGAATGGATGGATGGATGGATGGATATGTTGATTGATGGATACACTGATGGATAGACAGACAGACAGTTTAATGATGGATAGAGGAATGGATGGATGGATAGATAGAAGGTGGATGGGTGGAGGGCTAGATGGTCAGGTTGATGGATGGAGGGAGGGGAAGACAAATGAAGGATTGCCAGAGGAACAGACGCATGGCTGGCTGGGTAGATGGCTACGTGGATCTGCAGCAGCCAGAGCCCACTGAGCACTGACCAGTTCTTCCTTCCTCTCTCTCCCCCACTCCCCCAATACGGACAGATGATGAGCGTATGTTAGTGGAGCCTGCCTGCGGGGCAGCCTTGGCCGCCATCTACTCAGGCCTCCTGGGGAGGCTCCAGACTGAGGGCCGCCTGCGCCCTCCCCTGACGTCAGTCGTGGTCATCGTGTGTGGAGGCAACAACATTGACAGCCAAGAGCTGCAGGCTCTGAAAACCCAGCTGGGCCAGAACTGAGGGGTCCTGGCCTGGGAGGGCTGGCCGGGCTCTGGAGACCCCTGAGAGGCCCATGAACACCCTTGTGGCTGGCTGAGCGGGGCCTCTGTGCTGGTGGATGACGGTGGAAACTTCCCTGTGCTTCTGCGCTGGCCACCTCCAGCAGGAAGCCCTCCTGAAATGCAGCCCCTGCAGCCCCAGCTAACAAACCCTTTCTGAGTTGACTTTGTCACTCCCACAGGTCCTGTCTTTTCACCTCCATGAGCTCACAGGAAGCACAGGACAGTCCCGAAGGCAGTTCTTGACAAAGTGACTCCAAGTCACACAGCATGGGCAACAAAGCCAAGGCTTGCGACTCAGGTGTCTAAAGGAATCCAGCTATGCTGAGCTCCTAAAAGGGCTTCCCTTACCTGGAGGAGCAGCTCAGGTGGACAGGTCAGGAAGGATAGGGCCTGTCACTTCTCAGGCCTGGGTGGGCGAGGACAATATTCCCAGTCTCCATCAAGTGCTTGTTATGTACCAGAAACTCTTCTAAGAACTTTCTACTCATTGTCTTCTTTTTTTTTTTTTTTTTTTTTTTTTTTTTT
>NW_007726918.1:369141-373144 GCF_000696425.1 Galeopterus variegatus
TATCTTCCACATATGAGTAAGAACATGCAGTGTTTCTAATTTTTAATATCATGCTATATTGCTTGATCTCAACTCTCAGTGTGGGGGTAGGTGGTGGTGGAATACTGCAGAAGGGGGTAGGACGCCTCAGGTTAGTCTGGACACTCCTGTGGGTCACAGGGAGAGGCAGGTACTGGGCCTGGAATTGGGCACCTCCGGCCCCTGGGAAGTCAGTTTCTCAGGAAACGGATGGAAAATTAGGCTCCTTTAGAGCCACAAGGGGGCAGCAACGAGTCTCCTGCGGAGAAGGCTGGCTCAGGGCAGGAGAGACGCTTCCCTCGGGTACTCTTTGATTCTGTCCCTTGTNTTTTCTTAATTGACCCATGATAATTGTATGTATTTATGGAGCACAATGTGATATTTGGCTATATTTATATAGTGTGCAGTGACCCTATCAGGGTAATTAGCATATCCATCACCTTAAACATTTGTCACATCTTTGCATTGGGAATGTTCAACATCCGCTCAACTAGCTACTTGAAGTTATACAGTGATTTGCTGTTGACTGTAGTCTCCCTCCCGTGCTATAGGACACGAGACCTGTGCTTCCTATCTAGCTACAGTTTTGTACCCACTGACCACCTTCTTCCTCTCCCCTCCTCCCCGTTCCCCTTACCAGTCTCTAATAACCACTATTCTGCTCTCTACTTCTAAAGAGATAAAACTTTGTATCTTCCACATATGAGTAAGAACATGCAGTGTTTCTAATTTTTAATATCATGCTATATTGTTTGATCTCAACTCTCAGTGTGGGGGTAGGTGGTGGTGGAATACTGCGGAAGGGGGTAGGACCCCTCAGGTTAGTCTGGACACTCCTGTGGGTCACAGGGAGAGGCAGGTACTGGGCCTGGAATTGGGCACCTCCAGCCCCTGGGAAGTCAGTTTCTCAGGAAACGGATGGAAAATTAGGCTCCTTTAGAGCCACAAGGGGGCAGCAAAGAGTCTCCTGCGGGGAAGGCTGGCTCAGGGCAGGAGAGACGCTTCCCTCGGGTACTCTTTGATTCTGTCCCTTGTGGGGCCCTCACCCCAGCTGGGGGTACTGAGGTCGCAGAGATGGCTGTGGCCCACATGGTCTTGGCATTGAGGAGCCTTTTCCAACCTCTCACTGCCCAGCCAAGAAACAAAGGTCAGAGAGTGTGGGGTCCACCCAGCATAGCCCATGGCAGAGCCCAGCTCCTGGCCCCCACCCAGGCCCCCTCTCTGGCCTCATGCCAGCTGTGTGACCTGTGGCAAGTGCCCTCCCCTCCTCTGGGCCTCAGGCTGCACCTCAGTGCTGTAGGAGGCCCACCTTGCCACTTCTCACCTCCTTTCCTTTGCCCAGGCTGTCCCCTCCACCAGGCGCCTCCTTCTTTTCTCAAGAGCAGGACTTGAGAGCTGCTGTGATCTCCCTCTGTGTCCCTGTGGCCTCGGTTGGTCTCATTCTCTCTTCAACCCCAGACATAGCCCTCGACTGCCAGGGACTACCCCTCTGGAAGCCACCAGGACCCAGCCCTATCTCCCTGGAGTCACTTGTTCTGAGTTCCCCAGAGCTGGACTCAGCCAGACCTGAACCTGAACTCTGCTCCTACTTACTGGGCTGGTGACCTTGAGCAAAAGAGCAGCGCCTCAGTGTTCTCATCTGTAAAATGGGTTGTTTGAGGATTGTTTCTGTGGACCCGACATATGTAGTCTTTCAATAAATGTTCTTTTTTACTTTCTGTTTATTGAAACATAATTTATTGTACATATCTGTGTGGGGAACAGCATTGAAAAGGTTCCTTCTTACTCTCTCCTGAGCTTTCCTTCCCCAACAACGAGGGGTGGGAAGAAACTAGGATTCATTCACGTATTGAGCAGCTACAGTGTGCTGTGGGCTTTATCAGTCATTTCATTTAATCCCACAGTAATCCACGTGGTAGATATGATTAGCTTCCTCCTTTTGCATGTGGGGAAGCTGAGGCATGAAGCAGTTGAGCCACTTAGCCCAGGTCACAGAGCTGTACGGGAACTCCGATATGTAAAAATCTAAGGCGCATGCACTTAATCACTACTGCTGTCACACCTCTTTCCTTTGCTCAAGCCGTGTGCCCTGCCTGCCATGCCCTCTTTGCGTCTGAGTCATATGCATTCTTCAAAGCCAGTGTGTGTGCCACCTCCTCCCTGAAGCCTCCCTGGATTGCTTTGGCCAGCGGTGATCTTCCCCGACCCCATGCTCATCCGGGTGACTGGAGAAACCGCCTCGGTTCCAGGTGCTCTGTCTCCCAGTCGAGTCCCCACCACAGTCTTGAGCTGTTGCTGCCCTCCTGGGAGACTCGTCAGGTGCTGTTTGCTTCTCTCCCCATCTCACTGAGCTGGAGATAAGAAGCCGAGGGGGCTGTTGACCCTGTGCAGGTAACAGGTGTCAGTTGGCTCGGTTTAGCCTTTCCTGGTTGACACCGAGGAACGTGAGAGCAGGGAGGAGGCGCAGGGGGAGAAGTGGGGGATGTAGGAGCGGTGGAAGCCAGAGCCATGGCTGTCGTGACTTGACGTAGCACGGACAGGCTCTGCAGACAGAGACGCTTACAATTCTGCCTCTGCCTTGGTGGCCCTCTGAGTTGGGAAAATGGAGAGCCTCCAGGGAGGGTCCTGGGAACAGGGTCTTCTCTGTGTTTGTCCAGGGCTGTGTAGAGAATGCTGCCGACTGGGCTGCCACCTGTGTGCACCTGTCTGCGATATGCCCAGCCTCTAACCCCAGCTGCGGTCCCTTTCCTGGGGCTGGGGCCCCTTTTGTTCTCTGAGGCTCCCTCTGTCCTCTGACCAGGCTGACCCTAACACCTCCACATCCAGGGTCCTCACCTCCATCTGCTCCTTCCTTCCAGCCTTAAAGCCAGGTGACAGAGAGGCTTGGAATCCAGCCTTTCACTGGCAAAGGGGTTGTTCTCACCCCAGAGCTGGGGCATGGGTAGGGGGATCGCCGCTGCTGCTCCCCGCTCCCAGCCTGGGCAAGAGCCCAGTCCAGGGCAGAGCAAATGCCCTGCACCTGCAGAGAACGGTCTGACTCTCACATGGGGGAACTAACGGTTCAGGCTGACTTTGTGTCTTAGTCTGCTTGGGCTGCTATAACAAAGTGCCAACAACTGTGTGTCTCATAAACAACAGAAAATTATTCTTCACAGTTCTGGAGGCCAGGAAGTCCAAGGTCAAGGTGCCAGCAGACTCAGTGTCTGGTGAGGACCCATTTGCTCACAGACAGCCGTCTTATCACTTTAGCCTCTCATGGTGGAAGGGAGTCTCTTGGGCCTTTTAAAAAAAACCCAACTTTATTTAATTTTAATGGACACATTGCAATTATACACACTTAGGGTGCACTCTGATGTTTTGATACATATATATGTTGTGTAATAATCATGTCAGGGTAGTTAATGTATCAACCACTTCATGCATTTATCATTTCTTTGTGGCGAAAACATTCAAAAGCCTCTTCCCTAGCTATTATGTAATATTTAAAACTTCACTGTTAACCATAGCACCCTAGGTCAGGGTAGTTAATGTATCAACCACTTCATGCATTTATCATTTCTTTGTGGCGAAAACATTAAAAAGCCTCTTCCCTAGCTATTATGTAATATTTAAAACTTCACTGTTAACCATAGCACCCTACTGTGCGATAGGACACCAGAACTTATCCCTTCTATCTAATTGTAATGTTGTACCCCATTCATCAGTCTCTCTCTGTTTTCCCTCCCCCCATCCCTCCCTTCCCCGGTCTCTGGCAACAACTGTCCTACTCTGTCTTGGACCTGATTTATGAGGGCACTAATTCCTTCCTAAGGGCTCCACACTCATGACCTAATCACTCCCAGAGGCCTGACTCCTAATACCATCACATTGGAAGTTAGGATTTCAATATATGAACTTCCGGGGGAATATAAAGTCAGGCTTTATGGGCCGAGCCCGTGGCGCACTTGGGAGAGTGCGGCACTGGGAGTGCAGCAGCGCTCCCGCC
>NW_007726918.1:373669-379811 GCF_000696425.1 Galeopterus variegatus
AAATAAATAAATAAATAAATAAACAAATAAGTCAGGCTTTATATCCCAAGTTGTTTGTGAATGGTCATGTGTGCACCTGTGTACTTGTATATTTGTATGTGTATGTTTTTGTGTCCACATGAATGCACAAATGCTTGTGTGTTTATCAGGGAATATACACAATAATTGGGGGCTCTGTGATTTTCCCGAGTGGGTACTACCTCACATTTTTGCATTTGGAACTTATGGTCTAATCACTAGCCAGACATCAAACTTACATGTCTGCAGTGAAACAGGCTTGGAGCTAGACATTAAGGAGTGGTGGGGATTGGAGCCAACTGGAGCACTCGTGTGCTGTGTAAAGGACATAGCCACTACTTAGCTCCAGATAATTTCAGGCCCAACGTAACACAGCTGCCAATTTCATATTGTTTGCTTAAATTCAAAGCTGTCTGGGTAACACTGTGTGCTCTGTTTGCTTACATATTCATATAAAGGCTCTGGCAGGTCCTGTAGGGAAGTCACTTCCCTGATTCTGGGTCGGGCACATGTGACCCTGACCTGAGCCAACCTGAGCCTTGCGTTTTCCCAGGCCACAGTGATTGACTCAAGCTGTCTAATCAGAGTGGCTCTCAGGACTTTAGCTGGGAAAGGGCAGACACTCACAGGTTGTTCATTTCTGCAAGCTGGTACATTCCCCTTTATGCGTAAGCTGTGCTTTCTGTCATTTGAGACTGAAAGGATCCTGACTGATGGTGTAGAAACTTAATATATGTCTCTTGAATGAATTCTCTTGCTTTGAGCTGCCTTGGTTTGAGCCTTATCTGGGGTTGGCTCTCAGCAAAATCAGGGCAGTCCTCTCTTTGGGTGCACTTTTTATTCTTGTTCTCAGGAAGCTGGGAGTTTGCTGCCTGCCCTTAAGGGAAAAGCAAAATAAAACTCAATGTGATATTGCCAAGAAGCTAGGGGCAGTATTTAATGATGATAAGAGGATGTATTAAGTCATGTAGGATAGGAGTCTCTTTTGGAAGTGACTTGTGTAAGTAGTGGCTAGGGCTGGGGGAACCCAGGGACACCACCAACATTTAAACTCAAGCCCTTTAGGAATACAGCTTCTTAATTTCCCATCCACCTTAGAGGCTTAGAGTCAGCATTACTTTGACTTGGAGCTTCCTGCCCAAGCTTCCTGGAGGCCTGGCAGGGATGTTTGCTGATGGCGAAAGGCATGGTAAGGTCCAGAGAGGGGCAGCTGCTCACTCCAGGGCACCCAGTGTGGGGCCCGAGGATCTTTCCACTGGCAGGGTGTAGAGCTCATTTATTAGGGACTTCAATGTCCAGCTCCTCCAGGGCTTTCTGGGTCATACTGGGCACCTACTGCCCCATACAGGGGAGTTTGGGGGATCCATCCCAGACCTGCATACCTGGTTCCGTTACTTTGTGTTCCTGGTTCATTTTGAAATAAATGAATGAGTGAATGAGTGAGTATATCAGGTTAAGCTCAGTTTTGCAATTCAGGAAACACTAAATAAGTGGCTTAAATAAAACAGAAGTTTGTTTCTCTTTGATTTAAAAGCTTGAAGTTAGGAGGTCCAGGGCTGGTGTGTCCCAGTGGTGTCAGGGACCCAAGCTCCTTTGTTCTAGTTGCTCAGCCATGAATGGCTTTCATTTCCATGGTTACCTCAGGGTCCCAGATGGATGCTGGAGAGGTAGCCATTAAATTCTCATTCCAGGCAGCAGGAAGGAGGACTAGATGAAGAAAGGCACCTTCCTTCTCTTTAAAGACACCTCCTGTAATTGAGACAGACAGACAGACAGACAGATAGACACACACACAACTTCTGCTCATAGCCCATTGGTCAGAACTTAGTCACATGCCATAGCTAGCTGCAAGGAAAGCTGGGAAATGTATTCTTTATAACAGGCAGCCATGTGCCAAGCTAGAATCAGAGGTTCTTTTATAGAGGACAAAGAATAGAGTGGATATTGAGGATGACAAGAGTCTTTGCCATGCAGAGTAAGTGTGTAAGGGTACAGGTTAAGCTGCTATAACAAAGACTATCTATCTCCTGCCTCTCTCCCTGTGCCTCCTCCCTGCTCTTGATGTTCCTTGAGTGTCATTCGGGAAGGGCTAAACTGAGCTAATTGATGTGTTATTTCAGGGCGGGTAGGTAGATCTGCTCCACCAGGTCACACAAAGACCCAGGTTCCTTTTATCCAATTGCTCCACCATCCCTTATAATACTCTCCTCATCCACATGGTCAAAATTGGTTCATAATCACCAAGACTGCAGTAAGGGGAAAGAGAAAGTGGAGGACAAGTTGTTTCCTTCTAAGGGAATCACCCGGATGTGGCACACTCCCCTTTTGCTCACAGCCCATTGGCTAAGACTTAACCACATGGCATACCTAGCTGCAAGAGAGTGTGGGAAATGTAGTCTCTAGTTAGGCAGACACCAGCTAAAGCTTGGGATCCAATTTCTAAAGAGGAGACTTGGGACAGGAGGGTTATTACCAGTCTTCACTACAAAGAAGTGTATGAGTGAGTGGCTGTGGATGAGGGGTTGGGAGGGACTTTAGCTGGGCTGAGTCTGTCTGCTCTGGGGTAAGGTACCAGGAGGTCCTGCTCCACATTTACCTCTGCTTGACTGGTGACCCTCGGAAGGGCCCTGGAGCCTTAAACAAAGTCATATGGTTTGCATGGAGAGGCAACAAGTTTAGAGAAACATCAAGAAAGTAGAATCAACACAACTCAGTGATTGATTTAGGAGGTTGGGCAGGGTGATTTTGGCCACCAGTTTTCTGGCTTGGGTGACCATCTGTCTGAGATGGGGGATCCAAGAAGAGGGAGTATTTGGAAGGGGGCATGAAGAGCTCAAGGATCCATTCATTCATTCATTCATTTATTTAGCAAATATTTATTAAGCACCTACTCCATGTCAGGCGTTTTCTAGGTGCTGGGGATACAGCAAAAGCCCTGGACCCATAGAGCTTACATTTTAATAGAAATATACAAATCCCCAAATAAAAATATACTATGTCAGGAACTGATAGGTGCCTGAGGAAAGATGAGGCAGGATAAGGAGAGAGAGAATGACAGGGAAGCAATGGGGGGCTATTTTATTGTGTTGGAATATTTTAAAGCAACCCTAAGCATCATACTGTTTTAATCATAAACTGTATCAATATGAATCTCTAAGAGATAAGGGAGAAATTTTAATGTAAGCACAATACCATTATCACACCCACTTCAAATAACAAGTAATTCCTTAATATTATCTAATACACAATTCATTCAATTTTTCTCAGGTGGTCTAAAAAAGTGTCTTGTTAGGATTAGTTCATTAGAATCAGGATCCAAGCAGCCTTCATCTTGCATTGGGTTGATCTGTTTCTTTCTTTCTTTTTTTTTTTTTTTAAAGATGACTGGTAAGGGGATCTTAACCCTTGACTTGGTGTTGTCAGCACCACGCTCAGCCAGTGAGCGAACCGGCCATCCCTATGTGGGATCCGAACCCGGGGCCTTGGTGTTATCAGCACTGCACTCTCCTGAGTGAGCCACAGGCCGGCCCCCGGGTTGATCTGTTTCTTAAGTCTTTTCATTGATTACAGTTAGTTGAGAGAGGGTGGTCAAAAAAGGTCTCTTTGAAAAGGTTAAACTTGACCTGAGGTTTGAAAAAAATAGAGGCAAGCCATGTGGGGCATGCAGGGGAAGAGGAGAGGGAACAGCATGTGCAAAGGTCCTGGGGCAGGAATGTGTGAGGAGGCCAGCGTGGCTGCAGGGGAGGGGGGTGGGAATAGTAGAAGATGGACAGAAAGACACAGGGTATGTGTGGGTGGGAGGAGGAAGGTACACCAGACAATGGAAAGCCTTGTAGGCTGTGATCAGAACTTTGGTTTTTCCTCTGAGCATGAAGGAGAGCCCTGGGATTGTTGAGCATGAGACCACATCCCCCTGCCTGCCTCCCTCAGCCCTGTCCCCAGCCTTGATTTCCATCTCTTGTCCTGAGCAAACTTTGCCTCTGCAGTGGACAGTACTGATGCCCCCACACTGACACAGATCCCCTTAACCAGGTGGGTGTAGACATCCTCCTGTTACTAGGGGTGTGGGCTGCTAACAGCTCAAGGGGCACCCTGTCCAGAGAATTGCCACTGTGCAGAGAGGCATGGGGGTTATGCCTTCCTGGGGCAACTCACAGCCCATGACTGGCTGATACAGGTATATAAAAAGCAGACCTCTTTGTCTCAAGGTGGGGCAACCGTGTGGTGCCATTCATGGTCCAGACTCCACCTGAGCCTGCGTCTCAGCCTGGCTTCCTCTCCTGCCTCCACTCTATTTCTCTCACTCCCCTTCCACTGCCAGCCCTCCCTGAATAAATCACATGCCAAGAATCTCCATCTCAGGCTCTGCTAACCTAAATGGACCCTCTCCCACCACTCCTGTCCCATTGGCTTCTCCCTTCCCCAGTGTTTATACTTTTTAAACTCCACCAAAAATGTCACAGGCAGGTTTCTCTCATTGCTTCCAAACTCCCTGATAAATTCCACTGGCTGGGCAACCCCAGGAGAGGTTTTCTGGAGCAAGGAACCCCATAAATCACCCCGCTGCCACTCCGGCGTGGGCAATATCTTATGTAAAAAGGTGTTTCCTGGGAGCGCCATGGGCAGGAGAATCCTATTACAAGCCGCCCCATTAATTATAAAGAGTCAAGTCAACCCTTTCCTGCAATTTTTTATCTTAAGTCTGAAAACTGATTACCGTCGCCAATCCTTCCCCTTCCAAAAAGATCTAAAAAAATAAAATAAATGTTTGAAGAACAAATACCAAAGTTACTCCTTTTAGGGGAGAACCAGCAAAGACAGAGAGAGAGAAAAGTAAGTGGGAAAGGGCCTTTTTTCTTCCATTTACGGTAAGAGCGATCGAGTACTTAGTCTGTGCACGGTGTACTTCCTTGAGTCCTCAGCCCTTGGAGGTGGGTTCCGTGATTGATCTCATATTACAGATGAGGGAAACTGAGACTCACCTGAGACTACATGGTTTTGCCTATTCTTCTGAGATGATGAGATGGGCAGAAAATGGGCCAGGCTGCATGTTTAAAGACCTGGGTTCAAATCCCATCTCTGATTCTTACTAGCTAGGACCTTGAGCAGGCAAATTAACCTCTCTGAGTCTCAGTTTCCTTTTCTGAATAATGGGAAATAAAAGTGTCCCTGGAAAACTTCAAGGGGGAAGATCTACAATAATGTACACAAAAGACACCAGCCAGGCACATGCCTTGCCTGGGGGGATGAGCAGACTGCCCCCTCGTCTTTCTGCTCCCAGTCTTGAGGCTGTCCCTCCCTGTACCCCCAATCTGTGTGCCCGCCAGCAGGCAGTCAGAGCCATCTTAAACAACCCTCAGGCAGATCTGTGCGTTCTCCCGCCTTCCTGTTTAAACCACTTCTCCTGCTCCTACATGGCTCTGGCTGCATTTAGGATAAAGGGCCAATCCTTGGCCTGCAGGGTTGTGTATCATCTGGCCTCTGCTGACCTTTCAGACCTCAACCCTCTTTCTCTCTCCCCAGCCTCCTTGAATTGCAGCTGCACCAGCCTTTCTCTTCCTAGAACTCACCAAGCTTGTTCCTACCTCAGGGCCATCGTCTGTGCTGTTTCCTTTGCCTGGTGCCCCCTTCCCACAGATCCCAGCAAAGGTGACAACTTCTCCTATTCAGGCCTTGGCTCAAAGTCACCTCCTTGGGGGGCCCCCCCTGGCCTGCAATCTGCCTCTTGGGGCTGAGTCTAGGGGAGAGGAGAGAGACACTTGCCTTAAGAGCAAAACACAATGGGTGCTGAAACCTCAGTACTCAAATAACATTGTCATGAAATATTTTGAAATCGAATCGAGGGGCTGGCTGGTCAGCTCAGTTGATTAGAACATGGAGCTGATAACACCAAGGTCCTGGTTTTGATCCCTGTACTGGCCAGTTGCCAAAAATAAATAAATAAATAAATAAATAAACTGAATTGAACTGAATGCAAAAACTTCATGATGAATAAAATAGTGACATTCTACATGAAGTCATGATCTCACCTGGCACTTACACGACTCACATCTGTCATCTCATGCTGATCCCAGACCAGTTAGAGCTTGTCTGTATTTAAAATGTTGCTCTTCTGTTTATTATA
>NW_007726918.1:380356-381308 GCF_000696425.1 Galeopterus variegatus
GCTGATCCCAGACCAGTTAGAGCTTGTCTGTATTTAAAATGTTGCTCTTCTGTTTATTATAGATTATTTTGCATTCATTTTGATTTTTCAAGATATTATATTAAGATACTATTTATCTTGATCCCTGAGTCTTTGGTGCCCCTCCCTTAAATTTTGCACCTAAGGCAAGTAACCCGCTTGCCTTACTCTAGCCCAGCCTGGCTAAGTGCCCCGCCTGACACTCAGTTACTTTTGATCTCATCCCCCTCTTTTCCTACCACTGTTTGAAGTTATTGCTCATTTTCTCTCTTGGTAACTGTCTATCTTCCCCAGCAGAATAACAGCTCCATGAGGGCTAGGACAGAATCTATTCCATTCACATCTGCAACCCAGAGCCCAGTGCATTCTAGGCTTTCAATAAATACACGCTGGATAACTGAATGGACAAATGAAAAGAAGGTTCGGGAAGTCATGTAGAGGTCTGCATGACTTGGTTCCAAGGTCCTTGGTCCACTTCCCACTCCCATTTTTCAGATGATGAGCCTGTGGTCCAGAGAGGGTGAGTAACCTTGTCACAATCACACAGCACAATCATGGCAAAGCCTGTCCCAAACTGAAAATCCCGTGGGACTGTGTGGTTGCCATAGAGAGGGCTCTGGTGACCTGGAGTGGGCCGGGTAAGTGATATTCTTAAAATATCATCCGAACCATATTGCCACCTTGAGTTTTGTCAGATCCATGCATCATCTTTACTATCACTTTATTCATATTTTTCTTGAAGTCTTCAATGCTATTTAGGAGGAAAAATACTATCTCCATTCTAAATGGAGAAACAGCATCACTTCCCAGAATTAGATAATAGGCGTGGAAATAGATACAATGACCAACAAAACAATGTCCTTACATTGTAACTAGCTTCTGTTGCACCAAGTCTCCAAGCCTGAGCCTACAGTCTGTTTGACAAGCAAGTGTT
>NW_007726918.1:382754-385550 GCF_000696425.1 Galeopterus variegatus
GGGCCAGCCTGTGGCTCACTCGGGAGAGTGTGGTGCTGATAATACCAAGGCCATGGGTTCGAATCCTATATAGGGATGGCCGATTAGCTCACGTGGGAGAGCGTGGTGCTGACCACACCAAGCCAAGGGTTAAGATCCCCTTACTGGTCATCTTAAAAATAAATAAATAAATAAAAATAAAACAAACAATTCAGAGGCATTTAGCACATTCACAATGCTGTAAAACCACTTCCTCTATCCAGTTCCAGAGCATTTTCATCACCCCAAAAAGAAACCCTGCACCTATTAAGCAATCACTCCCCATTCCCCACCTTCTATGCCTTGGCAACTACCAGTCTGCTTTCTGTCTCTATGGATCTGCCTATTCTGGACATTTCATGTAAATGGAATCATACACTATGTGGACTTCTTGTGACTGACTTCTTTCACTAACGGTACATTTTTCAAGGTTCCTCCACATTGTGGCATGTGTCAGTACTTAACTCTTTTTTATGGCTGAATTGTATTCCATTGTATGGACGTACCACATTTTGTTTGTCTATCCATCTGTTGATGGTGCATTTCCTTTTAAGAGGATTTGTAAATTGTTCCCCATTAGGCCTTGACCTCCTGCTATGTGCCCGACCCAGTTTTATCTTATAGTCCCTATAATTTTCCATTAGGCAACATGGATAATCTCGAAGTTTCTTCTGGAAAATAATAAACTGCATTTTTGTCCAAATAGGCTGTGAAGTTAGTCCTTGTTTGTTTGTTTTTTTTTAAATGTTTTAAGTATGTCTTCAAAGAAGAAGATAAAATAGATAACAATAACTACAGCATCCAATAAATGGCCATTGCTATTATTAGTACACTATTACTATTTTATTCAGTGTTTATTACTCAATGTCCTGCTCTGTATCAGGCACTGTGTTTAGCTGGTGACACACATAGTTTTAGATAGATACTATTATACCCTTTTTATACATGGCAAAGCTGAAGCTCAGAGAGGTTGAGTACCAACTCAGGTCACACAGTTCCTGATCTCAAGTTGCACACAGCCTGGGGGTGGGGACACAAACACAACATGGGTTAAGGTGATTCAATGGAGAAGAACATGGACAGAGTGGTGCAGGTGCCCAGAAAGATGTCACTTGCTTGACCTGCTACTTTATCTCCACTTAGTTTGACCATACAGTTGGGGTCCCAGCTATTTCTGAGCAAAGAGAACTTACACTGTAAGGTTATTCTCCAATGAGAAAGAGATCATTGAGAATCTGGGTGTGATTTCTAAGCCAATGCTTCAAAACTGAACATGCACACAAATCACCCAGGTATCGTGCAGATTGTGTTTCTGAAGGTTTGAAGTGGGGCCTGAAATGCTACATTTCTAACCAGCTCCCAGGTGAGGCTGCTGCTGCTGCTGGTCCCTGGACTGCACTTTGACTAGCGGGGGACTAGCAGATCTGAATTCTGATCCCAACTCTGCTGTAAACTCTCTGCCAGACTTTAGGCAACTCTCTTGCCCTCTTTGAGCCTCAATTTATTTTCCTGGTCAATGGGGGCATTGTCGTCCACTGGAACATTCTCTGAAGAATAAAAAGCAAGTGCAGTGTTGTCACTTTCTGTGTGCTTGCCAGAAAGCCACCGGCACCTGCCGGGGTGAGGGACTTCCCCCCCAAACCCCCAGAAACCCATTGGCAGGTGCTGGAGGCTGGGGGCAGGTGGGAATAATTCTGGGCCCTGGCACAAAAATCAGAAGGAGGAGGCCAGAGGTGGTGCCCTGGAGAAGCGGCTGGAGAGGTTTCTGTTCATCACAGAAATGGCCCATTTGCAATGATCGGTTGCCCAGGTGTTAATAACGCTAATGGCATAGGAAGGGTAAACTTGGTCACTTGGCTGAACAGAAGAAATATGCAGAGAAGTGCTTGGGTTTCCATAAATCAGCCGTGTGCAGCACTACGAGGGAGGCAGGACTTAAAATTCCGGTCAGGAGATGGGTATTCTCATAATCCGAGCTGGAAAGGTAATTTATTCTGTTTATATCTTTTTACTGCACGACAAGGCTTGGAAGCAGGAGCCCTCCACAGCTATTCTGCATTTTAAATATTAGTCCTAAACACAGTGGGTCAGACCTTGTGCTCTGTGGGGTGTTCATTCTAGGGCAGGAGAACAGAGACAGGGACAGGAGAAGAACTTGCTTGATGGGGGTTGGAGCACATGTGGTTTAACTGGCCAGCACTGGTCAGAATTACAGCCTAGGGGCAGCGGGGACAGGCGATGTCCCCTTTTTCCAGTGCTGGAGGGCATGGCCAGAGGCTGGCTATCCTCCTTACCAGAATGCCTTGGAATATTTTTTTTCCTCTCAGAAATATTTTATTTTTAAATGATAATAAATACAGGTGATGAAGAGATAGAAGATGAATAGATACATTAATGGAGGAGAAAAGGGGCGAGGGCTGCAGGGAGGGAGAGAAGGAAACAATGGCAAATATAGAGAAGCCAGAAGTCCTTGTGTCTTTTGACCTTGGCAATTTCCGTTATGCCCTTTGCTCTTCTGGCTAGCTTTGTTTAACCCAGGAAGGTGTTTTAAACAAAATCCAGTGAGGTTGCTACCAGTAAGAATAAGCATTCATTAGACCCCCTCTTAAAGAATTCCTTTTTTATAGCAGCTGGATTTCTTTCATCCATCCATCCGTCCATCCATCCATCCACCCACCCTTCCCTCCGTCCATCCGTCCATCCACCCACCCTTCCCTCCGTCCGTCCGTCCATCCATCCATCCATCCATCCATCCATCCATCCATCCATCCATCCATC
>NW_007726918.1:385835-400901 GCF_000696425.1 Galeopterus variegatus
AAACAAAATCCAGTGAGGTTGCTACCAGTAAGAATAAGCATTCATTAGACCCCCTCTTAAAGAATTCCTTTTTTATAGCAGCTGGATTTCTTTCATCCATCCATCCATCCACCCACCCTTCCCTCCGTCCATCCATCCATCCATCCATCCATCCATCCATCCATCCATCCATCCATCCACATAGTTAATAGACGTCTGTGCTGGGCTCTGTCCGGGGTCCAGAGGCAATGTGGACCCAGGAAGCAGAAGTTCTTGATTCAAAACCTGGTTTTGCCACTCCCCGACTGTGAGACCCTGGGTAGCTCATGTCACCTTGTGGGCCTCGGTCTCCTCATCTGCAAAGTGGGAACAACAATGCTCATCTTAAAGGAGAATTGTGAGGATTGAATAAGATGCTGGATGAGGGGTCCAGAGACAGGCAGAATTTTGTCGGGCAGTGGTCCTGCAACTTTGGGAGGCATTGGAATCTCTTGGGGAGCTTGATGAATGTGAAATATCCTGGGCCTTACCTCAGACAGCAATTCTAGGTGTGGGTGGTGACCTTGGGATGTGTATTTTTAGCAAGCACCCACCTGTGATCATACTTTGAGAAAATGATTGTGGGTTCTGAGGGAAAAATGTCCCTTCCCAACTCCCCACCTTCCTCACTTAGCCTTTCTTAAGAAATGTCTCCCTAACTATGTAGTACCACAACTGCATACCCAGTCCCACGACTGTGATACCTGCAGGGGCACTGTGCTAGGGTGGGGTCAGGGTGAATTTATCCACCCAGAGCCGCCGGGCCCAGGAGGCACTTGGGGAGTTGAAATGAGCTCACTGGAGTGGGATGGATGTGGGCTGAGTCAGGCCCTCTCTCCCCTTTTGTTGCCCTTTAAGGAAGCTGGTGTGTGTGTGTGTGTGTGTGTGTGTGTGTGTGTGTGTGTGTGTGAGAGAGAGAGAGAGAGAGAGGGGGATAGGGATTGAACCTGGGACCTCTGTTTCCTGAACCTTGGCCTCAGGTTGAGTCACTTCTCTCCAATTCTCACCACAGCCTGTGGATGAAATGATGTCAGGGTCAAGTATTCCCTGACCCAAGGATGGACTTTTCCCCCTCCCGCTTCTCCCAGACTAAAGCTGTGGGCATTCGTAGGGCAGGTATGTGTTCTGTGTATATGTGTGTGCACATGTGTGTAAGGATGTGGCGTGTGGGTTTGTGTGTCCACAGGGATTTGATGTAGGTATCTCCATACGTGTACACAAGCCTACGCGTGTATAGGTGATCATGTGTATGCATGTGTTCATCTGTACCCACATGTACCTCTGCGGGCATATGTATACAGATGTATCAGCACACACCTGTCTGTACATGCATGTGTGTCTCAGTGCATGTGCAGATGTGTGTCCATGTGGCTGGTATGTGTTTCCATGTGCCTGCATGTCCTGTTGACATGTGTCTGTATATGCTTGTGTTTCTGTTTGTGCATGTGTATTTGCATGTCTGTCTGGTGTGTGTGTGTGTGCACATGCATGTGTGTGCCTGTACCTGGAAAGAGGGACAGAGGGGTAGTTCTATGCTGTGGCTCCACTCCGCTCCCCCCACTGATGGAACTGACATCTCTGGGCCCAAGTGTTCCATCTAGGTAGGTGGCTGGGGGTCCCTTGACACCATGGGGACTGAGCAGCAGGTGACTTGGCATACCTATGGGAGGTCCTCCTATAGCTTTCATCTTCCCTTTCCCTTCCTCCTTCCTCATCTCCCTCCTCCTCCTCTTCCCCTCTCCCTCATCTCCTTCCCCTCCTCTTCCTCTCTTTCTCCCCTCTTTCTTTCATTTCCTCCTTCCTCCTCCTCTTCCCCTCTCCCTCATCTCCTTCCCCTCCTCTTCCTCTCTTTCTCCCCTCTTTCTTTCATTTCCTCCTTCCTCCTCCCTCCTTCTCCCCTGCCTCTATCACTGGTCACAAGCCTATTTGCAGGGGAATGAGGAGTGAGTCCTCCCTCCTCTTGGCTTCACTTCCCAAGTCTCACTCTGGTGACAGTTCTAAGCGAGCCCATCTGCCAAAACCACATGTGCCCAGAAAGTGTCTCTGCTGGGCCCCACCCTGCAAATTCTCTCTTGGCTGCTAGAAGCCATTACAGTCAAGGCCCACAGAGGAGTAAAAACCTAACCCAATATGTGGGCTTGAATTCCGGCTCTGTCATTCCCCAGCTGTGTGACCTTGGGCAAGTCCCTCGACCTCTGTGAGCATCCTGATGGGACAAATAATACCTCCCCTGATACAAATCCAAAGATTTAGCTACAAGGATATTTATTGCTGTGTGGTTTAAAGTGGTGAAAAATTGGAAACGAGCCCAAAGTCCAACAATAGAATTGGTTAAAAAGAAAACAAAACCCCCAAAAAGGATGGCTCACTCATTGGCGTGAACTGTAAGCAGTGACTACTTAAGTAGCTCTGTCTAGGAAGATCAGTTTGTAAGTCTGAAAGATGCTGCTGAGAGAACCGCAGTGGGTGACCACATGGTATGCACAGGGTATGATCTCTAACTTCAATATGAAAAAAGCCTGGAAGAAAACGCATTAACTACATTACCGTAGTGCTTGAGATCCTCGATGATGACATTTTCTTCCTTTTGTTTATCCGAAATGTCTAACTTTTCCTCAATGAGCAAGCAGCATTTGTCTGATAAAGACAAATGTGCTGTAAGGAAAGAAAAGAAAAAGCCAAGCCACCCTGCATCACTCCTGTGAGGTCCACATAAAGAAGGACGGATGAAGAGGGCTCCTAGCACGTGCCCATTCTGTGGCGTCTGTTCCGCCCAGCTCCTGTCCCCCACAGCTCCCCTGCTGCTGCTGCTGCTGAAATGGGCCAGCTGCCCTACCTAAGCTTGGGTGAAAAGGTCTCCAAATGCAGGACACTCTTCCATTTGTTTTTATCTCCCTCATCTGCTTTTTAAATCCAACTGTCTGAGTTGGAAGGATATATAAGAAGCACTCCTTCCAACCCCCACTGTTGCATGGAGGGAAACTGAGGCAAAGAGGGAGAGGAACTTATCTTTATGTAGTGGCCTCAGGCCTCCTAAATCTCATCCAGCACTCTTTCCATCGTGCCTAGACCTAATGACACAAGCACGCACTACCTAAGTATAGCAGAGCCCAGCAGCCTTGCTCTCGGTGGGGGGGCACCTTTCTCCTAATATAGCCTTGCAGATAAGCGGCACCAGTTCGCCAGCCTGTTGATTAAAACATTTTTTTGACCACCTAGAATTACATGGGGACATAGTAGTGAAGCTAGAATTCTTTTGACATACTGGAGACAAATCACACATCACTCATTCATCAAACATTCTGAAGGCCTACTATGTGCTAGGCAGGCTTGTTTAGATCATGGTATTACATAAAACATGGGGAGATACTGTGCCTGGTGTACAGTAGCTGTCAAAAGACGGCACCCACTTTCATTAACCTGGTAGTCATCAAAAGATCCCCCCCTTTGGGTGAGGAGAACCTTCATACCCCCCAAGTCTGTTTTATGTCAGCAACGAGAACTGGAGAAAAGAAGAGTTTCAGTCACTCTGAATGACTGTCAAGGTAGGGACAAAAAAGAAAACCACACAGCACTGAGGGAAAAAAAGAATTTTTTTATTAATCTTTCTTTTTTTAAAAAAGTTGATTTTTTTCATTTTTTTTTTGTTTTTTTTTTAGGTAAACCTCTTTCTGCCTCCCCTCCCTCACTCCACCCACCCTCCTCTTAAAAATATAAAAATGTCCATCCCCAGATAACTAGAGTACAATAAATAAACAGTAAACACAAAAACATACTTTATTTGTTTCTTCTTTATACAAAATAAGGAAACTAGAAGCGTTCAACTTCCAAAAAAGTATAATATTGTACATCCTGACGGCCCAGCCTCCAGGCCCCGGGCAGGGAGGGTGGTCTGTGGGTCACAGCCCAGCAACCTTGGCGCTTCGCCCAGAGGGAGAACAGGGTGGGCGGGTGTCCGAGTCCGGCCCTCACCCTCGGGCTCAAAATAAATGTCAAAGTAAGGAAGAGGGGGAGCTGGCCCCGGGCTGGCTACGTCCTGACTGCCCCGCTTCCTAGAAAAGCCGACCTTGAGCCTCGAGATGGGCCACCAGGGGGCGCCAACTTGCAGGTGGATTTGTCTTCCTCCCGCGACGCCCCCACTCCAGCGTGCTCCGCGCGCGCTCTCTCCGTCTTCTCTCTCTCTCTGCCTGACACTCTCCCCATCTCTCTCTTCCTCATCTTGCTCCTTTTCCTCTCACTCCCTTTCAATCTCTCTCTTTTTCTTATCACCTTTTTGTTTTTACAGATGGGGAAAACAGAGTGAGAAATTAGATTATAAAATGACACTGGGATTGCAGCGAGGGGGGAAAAAACCCGGTCTCCGCGCCTTAGCCTCAACCCTCTCTGAGCCCAAAGAGGTGACGGGCGGGTGTGGGGTCGGAGGAAGTCTAGAGCGTGCCTGAAACCTCCTGACCCTCCCGGGTATTGACTTTGGTCCCAAGAAATGGAGAGCGCTGGCGATGAGCCGGGGTTCCCGGAGAGCCCATAGGGTGGAGATGGGGGTCGGCCGCCCTCCGTGCCCAGCCGGTTGAGTGCGGACCCGAGAGAGAGCCCCTGAGGGAGACCCACTTTTCCCGCTGCGTCCTTATTGGTCGTTTTGGTTTCTGGAGGCTGCTTCCCGGCGGCGCCCCGGGGACGAGCGCGGCAGAGCTCCGCGTGCGACGCGGGGTAGAGGCTCAGTCCTCAGGTCTCACCACGGGTGGATTTGCTTCAACGCTTCAAATGTCTCTGAAGCATTTGGAGTCACTGAGCCCTTTCGAGAAGCTGGTGATAGCTACCGGCTCTCTTCCAAGAAAAATGCACAGTTGTGCGTTTCGCCCACAAATTCAGGGGGTGCAGGGACTCTAGTACAAGCCCACCCTGCCTCAACGAATTGCTTCTACATCAGCCCTCTCCCCTCCTCCAAGCCCTTCGGGACATTCTGCTTTCCCCCTACCCAGGTAGGCCCTTGAAGGATTGGGGTGCGGGACCCCACGAAAGGAGAACCGTGTAGCCCGCACCGTTGACAACAACCCGCTTTGCACGGCGGGAAAACCAGCGCGTTCTGAAAGAAACCAGAGTCCCTTCTGCAAACCCACTCCTCCTGCCAAGTCCTGGGGTCTCAGTCACGGGGTGAGTTCCGGATGTCGCCCGCCACTCCCTTCTCTCTCTAAACCCTGAGATCTGTCCAAACGGGGGGTGTCTGGAGGCGCGGCTTGGAGGCAGTTTAGGCAACAACTAAGACGGTCGCCAATTACTGTTTAAAACCACGAATTCTATTTTCCTCCGAAAGTGAAGGGGAATGTTGGGAGCAGCGAATTTGGGGCCCCCAAAGGAAGGGGATAGGGGACCGCCGCGGCCCGCAGCGAGCCGGCAAACCAACGAAGGCCGCGGCCCGGGCGCAGTGCGCGCCGCCTCCGCCCATATGGCGGCCGGGCCGGAGGTAATTGGAACAAACGCCGTCTGAAAAGGGCACAAAAGCCGCAGCTGGGGCTTTGTCCGCGCTCCCACGGGGAGCCGCCGGCCCCGCCGCCCGGCCCCTTTCTCGCCCGCTGCCGGCCGCCACCGCCGGGATCTCCCAGTGCGGATTAGGCGGGGCTGCCTCGCTCCGGGCTGGGAGTCCTGCCACCGCCTCCCACTCCATTCCGGGGAAAGAGGGGCCCCGGTGTCCAGCCCCCCACCCCATCCAGCCGGAGCGCAGGGAGAGGAGGCGGCGGGATTGGTGGGGGCGCACTGGTCCTCGGGGAAACCTTGGTTAATCAACCAGGCGGGGAAAAATTCCGGGCCGGTACCGCCCCCACCACCTCGCTGCTCCGAGGAGAGATTTTGTGCGGAAGGAGGCAAAGTAAGGTGAAGAAAGCCTGGCAGTGAACACCTCGGAGGACCCGCCCACCACACCGGCAGTCCAGGGCTGTGCGGCTGCAGCTCTCGAAACTAGCTCGGGGTTGGGGTGCGGCAGGGGGCCGCTGTAGCCGCTGGTGCCGCTCATGGGGAAGGGCGGGCTGGGCCCGCCGCTGAACACCTCTCCGGGCATGGGGTGCAGCGCGCCCGGCAGGCCCGGCTCGGGGCTCGGCGTGTCCGGGTGCGAGATCATGTCGGTGAACCTGGGGTTGTCGGCGGCGTGCGGGCCGGCGAGCGGCGGCTCCAGCGCGCCCAGCGGCGTCGAGCCGGGCCCCGAGGCAGCCAGGAAGCTCGAGTCGGCCGGGGACTGCGCCTGCGAGGGCGGGCCGTGCGCGAAGAAGTCGTAGTTGCCTCCCGGCGCGTAGTAGTCGCCTTGGTAGTCTGCGGGAGGGCAAGGCGGAGAGAGACAGGGAGCCATGAGAGTCGGAGAGGACCAGCGCCCACGGACGAAGGCCGGAGA
Organism: Galeopterus variegatus; assembly: GCF_000696425.1. Taxonomy (NCBI): domain Eukaryota; kingdom Metazoa; phylum Chordata; class Mammalia; order Dermoptera; family Cynocephalidae; genus Galeopterus; species Galeopterus variegatus. The sequence continues at coordinate 392,233 of NW_007726918.1, forward strand.
CGCGCCCACGCGCTTAGGGGCACAGACGCCCGGGCAGGCCACACGGAGGGCGTTAATGGGGGACAGCGCGACACTGACCCGATGTTAGAGACCGACACCCGGAGGCCTGCGGAGACCAAGGGAGAGGGTGGCCTGAGACCCTCGAGACGGTGGAGGACGCAGGGCCACGGGAAAGGCTGGAGAGGGAGACAATGAGAGGTCGGAGAGGGCGAGAGACTGTGAGAGCCACAGAGACAGTGACGGACACAGGCAGGGAAAGAGGTCTAGACCTGAAAGTCACAGGTCCCCTGACACACAGAGGTGGAGAGAGACAGCGAAGGATTCCAGACGGTGTCTTAGAGTTAGCAACAACGGGGGACAGAGATCGGCAGGGACGCGGAGCGGAAGGCGGCGAAGAGGAGACGCCGCAGGGAGTCACCAGACTCGGAGAGATCAGAAAAGAGACCCAGAGAAGCCAAGTCCAGGCGGAGACACAAAAGTCCGAGGTCGGAGGTCGAGTAAGACAGAGATAGTCCAGGAGAATCAGAAAGAAAGACAGACGAGGCAGCTGCCGTGGCGACACGCAAGAAAGCCCCGGGGGTGGGCGGCGAGGGACTCAGGAGCGAGACGGGAGATGGAGAGAGACCAGTGCGCCCAGAAACCACGAGACCGCGTAGCGGGATGAGTCAGGGGAACGGCCGGAGCCGCCCTGACATTTGGGCTAACACTGCTAGATGCTGTGCGCACAGTCCCTGCCGCGGAACAGGGGTTGCTGCCTTCGAAGCTAGTGAGCAGGCGCCCTGAAGTGGATCCAGAGCCCCATCCCTTCCCCCAGCGCTGCTCTCCAGTGCTTGGAATCGGCTTCATGCCAAATACACCAGGCGCAAGGGCAAGGGCAGCAGCAAGGCTGTGTGTCCGTGGGGGCACGGTGCGCAAGGATTTGCCAGTGCAGGCTTTAGTATGACCGAGGGAGTGTGAGAGTCCGTGGGTCTCTCCTTCTCGGTTTATCTCAGTGAGGGCACCTGGGGGGTGGTGGTGGAATGTACCTGTCTGTGATAGTGTGCCTAGATGTGTGTCCCTGAGGTCTCTGAACGCAAGTGTGTGTGGGAGTGCGCCCACGTGTCCTGCGTGGGTGAGGATGTGTGTGGCACTGTGTATTCCCTGTGCGTTTATGTGTGTAGCACTGCTTGGGTGAGTGAGTCCCTGTGTTAAGCAGGTATCTGTGGGTGAATGTGCGCGCGTCCATGAGTCCATGATTGTGTATGTCTGTGTGACCTGGACGGAGAAACGGAGGGGTTCCCCCGGCGACGGCCGAAAGCGCGTGGGCCGGACCCTGCGCCTTCCGCCTCCAGAACGGCGCGGGCCGAGGTGCGGAGCAGCGCGTCCCTGGGCGCCCCTTACCTCCGTAGTATGTGTACGGGGTGGACCCCAACATCTCAGACTCGTCCAAGCGGCCGCCCAGAGGACGCATGCGCCGCGGACTCCGGAAGAAGGCGTGTCTCCGGGCGCCCAGCGCGCTCAGCTGTTTCATCCGGCGTTCTTTGGACCGTCGGTTCTGAAACCACACCTGGGACAGCGGAGGGGGCTGTGAGCTCGGGGTCGGACCTCCCTCCCCTCCCTCCCCGGGCCGCCCCGCTGGGTCCTAGCGCCTCTCCCGCACCAGAAGTCCCCTGAGGCGGGGGCCGGGCAGGATTAGTCCGGGAGGGGTCGAGAGGGGCCTCGGAGAACCAGCCAAGGGTGAAGGATTTCGCGGACCCGTGGGGCGACTCATAAAGACTGGGGTTTCCTGGTCCTCGGCTGGCCCGCGGCCTGACGGCTTCATAAAGGCCTCCCGCCCGGCCTGGCTCTCGCCTCGGCCCCTCGGCTCCCGAGCCGGGCTCTGGCCGTTTGTCTGTCTGCCCGCGCATCGGCGCAGGGAGGGGCTATGTGAAGAACGTCGCCTCTTTCTCTGCTCAGAGATGGGCGGAAGGGAGGGGTTCTGGACCCCGGAGTGGCTTAAAACCCTTCCTTGAACAGGTCGGGGGTGCAATTCGGAGAGGTGAAGCGACCCGCTCAAAAGCACACCGCCAGGAGGACGGCGGGGCTAGATTGAATCTTTTGGCTCAAAGTCCCCTACCTCAGGCAGGTGCCCAGCTGTCCCCGACCTCGAGCTCACCGTCTGCCCCTAGACCAGAACCCGACACGCTCTTAGCCAAGGGGGCTGGATAGGAGGTTCCCCCGAGGCTCCAGGCTCCCGGACGCAGCGGGATGGGGAAGGGTGACCCTGCCGGGCCGCACCGATAACTTCGTATAATGTATGCTATACGAAGTTATTACGTGACCCTGCCGGGCCGCACCTGGATGACGCGCATGTTGAGGCCAGTCTCCTGCGCCAGCTGCTCGCGGATGTGGCGCGTGGGCTTGGGCGTCGCGGCGAAGGCGGCCTTGAGCGTCTCCAGCTGCTTGGCTTTAATGGTGGTGCGCGGGCCGCGCCGCTTGGTGCCCGAGTTCTGCTCCTCGTTCTCGTTATTGGCCGTCTCCTTGTCCGACGAGGTCGAGTTGTCCGTCTCCTTGGGGTCATCCTGCAATGGGTCCTGAAGGTCCGGGGACAAACTTCGATCCGTACAGGATGACACTGCGAGCGGACGAATCGGGAAGGGGACAGCGGCGTCAGCGGCGGCCCAGCGCCTCTCCAATCCAGTGACCGGTTCCAGCCGGCCCAGGCTACCTCCGGCCGCGCTGGGTTCCCTCCCAAACCTGCGACAGCCCCTCCTCCAGGGACCCGGCGCCCGCCCACTCTCTTCAGGCGGGGCTGGGCCTTTGGAAGGGCCTTTCTTAAGCCCTCTCAGCACATCTCAGCGATTGCCTGGGTAAGGGGGGCACACCCTCCAGGAACCCCGCCTTCCTGGAGAGGGGACAGAGGGAGCTACAGATGTCCCCAGGCCTCGGATCTTCCTCTCCCTTCTCCCCTTCCTCCAGGCCCCAATTAGTGTCCTTCCAGTGCACCTAGAAATTACCAGGAGCTCAAATGACACAGAAGGGTGAATTGTGTGGTTCCGAATTAGGGGAGGAGGACAACTTGGAAAAGTCTCCTGAATTGAAGGAGGGCAGGCAGGAGCTGTCAGCTCCCGTTTCCCCTGTAGGACTGGCTCCAAACGCTGTCCCTCTTCCCCAGCCTCTAACCCCCTGGCTTTGCCCTAGGATTGCTTGCTGGGTGAGCCTGAGTAATCAGCTCCAAGCTGGGCACAGACCACACACAGGGAGCAGAGTGGAGAGTGCCAGGCTGGGACGGCAGGAGGGTACTAGGGCCCAAGGCTAGAGAGGGGCCGAGGCCTCTATACCTGAGTTGAGGCTGCCCTCCTTGAGGCTGGACGAGCTCAGGTAGTCGTCTTTGCACACGAACTTGTTCTCGTCGATGACGTACAGCTCCTCGCCGGTGGACAGCTGCTTGTTGCATACCATGCAGGTGAAACAGTTGAGGTGGAAGACTTTGCTGCGGGCCTTGCGCACCAGGTCGCTGGGCGAGATGCCTTGTGCACAGCCTGCACACTTGGTGCCGAAGCGCCTGCGGACACAAGGTGTCCTTCACTGCGAGGTGGGTCTGGTGTCCAGTCTTCTCCAGCCCCAGACCTCTTCCCATCTGCTTTGTGCACAGCCTGCACACTTGGTGCCGAAGCGCCTGCGGACACAAGGTGTCCTTCACTGCGGGGTGGGTCTGGTGTCCAGTCTTCTCCAGCCCCAGACCTCTTCCCATCTGCCCTGGCTTCCAAGAGGCCCCCATTTCCACAGGAACCCCAATCCTGCTCTACCTGGCCAGAGCAGGGGAAGTGGGACAAATATCCTGGGCTGTTATTGGGACTGGGACTGGCCATCCCTCCATCGGGTTTATTCAGACTCCACCAGGCTGTGAAAGGGTGAGCAGTAGGTGCAGCCTTCAGCCAAGCGGAGGGCTCAGAGTCCCAAGATGCCTCCCACTCCCCCACATCCCTGCCAGACCTGCCTGGGCTGCTCCAGGCAAATTCGGTTTTGGAGTCCATGAAGGATTTAAAGCCAGGCAGGCTGGGTTTGGACCACTTCTTGACCTTGCCTCCTGGATTCTTTTTAGGCTGCTGGGGCCCAAGTAGGGTCAATCTGCCTGGCCAGCTGGTCCCAGCAATGAGGTGGGGAGCCCCTCCCTGGGGCTGAACTTGAGCAGGAAGGAGGGAACCCGTCCCTCACTGGTTTCCAGAGCCAACTGGGAGGCTTTCCAACCTTCACTCTGGGACCTGCTGGAACTGGTCAGGGCCTGTGAGCAGCAGGGCCTCAGAGGGGTGGACTCTGGAAAGCAGGGACTGAGTTTCAGCACCCCTAAATCTCTGGCACTGGCAGGCAGCGGGAGAATGTGAATAGAAGGCAATCCTAAACCCTGCCTGGCCAGGACACGGGATTTCTCAATCTCCTCTTTCCCGCGTTCCTGATCTAATTCCTTTTCTTTTTTCCTTGAGCTCAGGAAGAAAGCCAGCTTCCCCCAAAGGGTAGTGTAGACCCCCAAGGGGAGGGGTGAGGTGAAGGTTGGGGGGTGGGGAAGGGCCCAGGACTCGGGGGACCCCACATCTACTCACACCCACATCTCTAAACAGGGCGAATTTGGGTGACATTGATGTAGTGAGGGCATTAGAAGCCATAAGTCACTTTTGGCCTTATCCGGCAGCGTAATTGGCCATATGCACCTTATCAAAAATCATTAGGCGCTTTGCAAGCACCGCCACATTAGGGGCGTCGGGCCTCCGGGGCCGGGGAGTTTACACGTGTAAAGGCGCGGCTGACATTTTCTCCTATTCAAATTCCCTAGTGTCGAGCCGCTGGGGCCGGCGGGCTGCCTTTCTCCGCGGTGTTAAGCACGCCCCCCTCCCCTCCTCGCCCGGAATTCGCACTCACAAAGCCGGCGCTGGGCTCCGGGTGGAAGCAGGCAGCGCTAAGCTGCCGAAAAGCCGACGGGCAAAGGCGGTTCCTCAGCATTTCCCAGCTGGGGAGACTGAGGCCCAGAAAGGTGATCTACCCTGGCCCACCTGAGGGCCCGCCCGGGCTGGGGAGAGGGGATAGGTGACACAGCCCAGGCTAGACCTGGGAGGTCCTGATTCTCAGCTTCGGTTTCGTTTGTGCTTTTCAACATGGGTGAAAATGTTTAAGGGGTTGGGGGGTGAGGAGGGGGATGTTCCCTCCCACCTTCACCAGGGGAGATCTTCCTGGCTGGGCCCCCTCTGGAGCTGAGAAGTTTCTGTTTGTCCGGGAGGGCAGCCTCTGGGCTCACGAATTCTGCCTGGAGGGAAAAGCCTCCAGCCACCCCTAACTCTGGCAAAAATCCTTCCTCTCTCGCAACGGCCTTGAAGCTTCTGTCCAGGGGTTGCAGCCGCCGGGAAGGGGCAGAGATGAGTGGAGAGCAAGTTTATCAGGGCTTCCTCCCCGTGCCCCACCACCGCTCCGAGCTGGCCTGGAGGAGCGAACGTGAGGCAGCGAAGCAGCGTCCTTCTTCCTCCGCCCGGGCTGGGGCCCTTTCCTGGACCCAGGACAGGAGGAGAGCAAAGTGCTGCCCCAATCCCCATCTAAGCCTGTGGGCCCTGGAGCTGGGATGGGTTTCGTGGTCTCCCCTTCCCCAGCGCCCCAGTGGAGCGCGCGCGGGGCAGGCGCGCAGGCAGCAGGGCGGCACGGCCTCTTACCTGAAGAAGTCATTTTTGCAGTAGAGCTTGCCCTCGCGAGAGAAGCACTTCTCCGAGAGGTTGGTTTTGCACTCGCAGCACTGCACACATTTAATGTGCCACGCGCGGTCCAGCACGTTCAGCAGAAAGCGGTCGAGGATGGGCCGCTCGCAGCCGGCACAGTGCACCATCATAGCCCCGAGCCCCGGCGGCTCCGCCCGCCTCACCCTCCCCTTGGGCCCCTGGCCCTCGGGCCTCTCGGCCCCGACCCTGCGCTCCGCCTCTTGTCTCGGCCGCCACACGGGCGAGTCCGGTCCGGACCAAGACTCAGCCGGTCAAGTCCTTGGGCGATCGCTGGCCTGGAGCTGGGTTGCCCAGAGTGGAGTGGGAGGTGGTGGCGTTCACAACCTCATGCCACGGGCCGCGCGCGCCGGCGCTTGTTCCGGGCTCCCCCAGGTGTCTCGGGTGGCTGTTGGCCTCGGCGCTGCGGAGCGGCTTTCCCCGGTGGCGGAGGCGCCGGCACTTTCCCCCACTTTCAAGCAGTCCCGATCCTCATCTTTGTCTGGCCGCCGCCTAATTCGCGCATCCTTATTCAGATTTGGTGACGTGGCGCGGCACGTAGGGGGCCCGGCGGCCAATGGGCGCGCCGTGGTCATGGCAACCTCTTAAATTTATAGCATATCTAAATTGGCTACAGCGTTGCGGTCCGCACAGAGCAAAAAAAACAAGGCATCAGTATTGTTGAGTATTAGCTTGTACCTGGTTCGGAGGCTAAGTAAGTATTTACCTTCCAGTTTGGGGCTGGGGGGCGGGGGCCGCGCGATCCGAAAATGCGTCTCTCTTCCTCTCTCTCCTCACAAATATTTGGGGCCAGGGTTCCAAGGCCTAGTCGGGGAAGGACCCCCGCCCCCTTCGCCATCCCTGGAACTTGGAGAAGTTGCCCAAGGCCTGGAGCGCGCTCTATGTCCGCCTCCCCCTCCCCAGCCCAACGCGCCCATACTGGACTCCCCCACACTCGCGCCCCTGGGGTCCGCGCCCTGGAGCTGCGTCAGCGCGGTTCTCTGGCTCCCCGAGCGCGCCGGGCTCCTTTTGTCATACACCGGGCTGGGGCCCAGCCGGGCCTTTCTCATGGAGAGAGAGTTGAGGCCGCGCGGCTTGGGTAGCTTTCCCCGCCTAGCCGCGGGGCCCGTGCCCAGGCCCAGGTTGGGGCGAGTGGTGTCATCTGGCCTGGTCCGGAACTTCGGAATTTCAGGCCTGAGCTCGCCGCTCAAGGGGCTCTGGAGGAGATGTGGAGGGAGGAAGGGAGATCCAGAGTGGACGGGTCTTCCCGCAGACAGCTCAGAGGTGGCGCAAGCCAAGTCTCTTCTTTCCTCGCCGCACCTTCCAGATCCCGGGTCAGCCAGTCGGGGCACCGTGGTGAATGGCAGGGGACGCTAGCGTCTGTGTGGGCGCTGTTTGCACTCACGCGGCGTGCGGGCTGTGTGTGCGAGTTCAGCCCCTCACAGAGCGAAGGAGGAGAGGCGCACATGTGTTTCGGGCTTCGGAGGGCGCCGAGGGTGGTGGGAACTTGTGTGTGTGTGTGTGGTGGTGGTGGGGATTTGAGGGGGGGGGGAAGAAGGGACCAGGCCCCCTTTCCCTTGGGGCCAACCCGGCCAGGCCACCGGCCACCGGGCGCTCCAAAATGCGGAGGCCGGAAATGCGCGGCCGGCGGGGATATTTGCTTGGCTCCTGGAAAGAGGGACGAGGGGTCCTGGCCCCAAGCGCTGGAGCTAAAGGAGTGTTTGTGCTAAGGCTTGGCTGTGAACGTGTATTTACTGAGTTTGCTAGTACACATTCGCTGTTTGAGAATTGCATTTTTGCATCTGCTTCTGGTGTGTTAGTAATTAATCGTGTGTGAATGCATTTTGGTATGTGTATTTTTTGTGTGCAGATTTACGTGTTTATAACTGTGTGTGGTCCTGCTAATGTTTGTGTGTATTGATGTGTTTATTTTTATTTATGTTGATCTGTGTCTATGTGTGTATGGTTACTTGAGACCGCACAAATGTGAGAGTGTTTGCATCTGTAAGTGTGCACTTGTGTAAGATTGTGGTGTGTGCTAACATTGATGTGAAGGTGTCCTTTAAAAAAATCTGTATGTGTGTGTTTCTGTGTAGGTGAGCGTGTGCGTGCTTGAGACCCAGTGTGTATGTGACTGGGCTGGGTTGTGTATGTTTGTGAGTGCAGAAGTTTGTAGATCTGTGTTTGTGTGCCCATCACTATGTGTGTGCCTGTGTGTGTGTGTGTGTGTGTGTTTGTGTGGACAGCAGTATTTTCATTTATTCGTCTTCTGTAGGTTTTGGGGGGTATGTATGTGTGTGTACTCCTAGCAGCACTTACCTTCATGGATTGAAGAGGAGCAGGATTTGTAGGTGTTTGTTTGGGGATACAGAGATGCCCACTGGTTCCCCTGTTCCTCTTAAGGTCTAGCACTGTTCCCCATATTCTCTAGGGGAGGTGGTCTCGCTGGGGACAGGGAACTGATGGGTGCTGGTCACTGGGTGGAGCACTGACCCATTAGGGGGGTCTCTGGAAAAGGAGTCCCCAACCTGGGCAGCTTCTGCCTGTTGGTCCTGTTACCTGATCCTCCAGCTTGTCTACACAGCATAGTAGTGAGGCCAGTTAAATCCGGGCTTAGGCAGAAACAAGCAGGATAGATCTGGCTTGGCCTCCCAGGACTGGGCCAGAGAGGCTCCCAGAGCTCCAACTGAAACTGCAGTTTCTGGCCACACCTGGCCCTGTCCATCTGGGGCATGGACGATCCTTGAGCTCTGGAGGGCAGAGATGGAAAGAAATAAGAACTGAGAGGAGAGAGGTGCCCAGGCTCCGCTGCAGGCAAATTGCGCCGCCTTCTCGGTCTTTGTCTCACTGGGGTTTTTCTGTCTCTCCTGAGTTCTCGTCACATCTATGTTTTCCCGTCTCCATTTCTCTTATGTTTGGCATCTGTTCTTTTTCTGTTTCCATTTCCCTCTGCTTCACCCTCACTTTCTTTCTCTC
>NW_007726918.1:401523-403241 GCF_000696425.1 Galeopterus variegatus
CTGGAGGGCAGAGATGGAAAGAAATAAGAACTGAGAGGAGAGAGGTGCCCAGGCTCCGCTGGAGGCAAATTGCGCCGCCTTCTCGGTCTTTGTCTCACTGGGGTTTTTCCGTCTCTCCTGAGTTCTCGTCACATCTATGTTTTCCCGTCTCCATTTCTCTTATGCTTGGCATCTGTTCTTTTTCTGTTTCCATTTCCCTCTGCTTCACCCTCACTTTCTTTCTCTCTCTGTCTCTCTCTCTTTTTCTTTTCCTCTTCCCGACTCTCTGCTGGGGCATCCAAATCCAGCATTCAGCTCAACACTGCGGTGGACACTCCTCATTGTGTGGCGTGCAGCTTTTGGGATGCAGGGAGAAGAATCGCACCCCCACCCCCACAGTCATTAAAAACCTCCGTCTGACCACCTTCTCTGCTCCAGATGAGGCACACCAAGCCCACTCTCCTTCAGCCCCCCCCACAAGGTATTAAAAGAGCCAGGTCTAGTGTGTCTTCCTAGCCTTGGCTCTGCCTACCTGCCACTGCTCCATCTGACTCTCAAATCCACCTACCCTCATCTGGATGTGCTTAAATGCCAATGCAATGCACAGCCAGGTCCCAGCTATCGTGATGCCAGGCCAGGGAGGTTGCGAGAACAGGGAAAAATATCAGAGAGCAGGCCTGGGTGTCCTCGAGCCATGGGGATGTAGGTGGGTAAGCCGGGGCTGAATCCCTAGTTGTAGGAGATGAGGGCTCTGCTTCCAGATGAAGCCCCTGGTCTAACCTTCCACCTCTTGTAGTGGAACTTACCCATCCTGCCCATGTTGCAGCCCTCTGGACTTTCCCTGGGAGCCTCACCCTTAGTACAGCCCAGCCCCAGATCCAGACCCCCTCGGCCCAAGCGGACTGCCCGAAGCCTGCTCGGCCTTTTCCAGCTCACCACCTTCCGGGTTACACAGCATCCGAAACGCCAGCAGACCAACTATTAGATGCATTATCGTGCCCTAACAGCTCTAACAGATGGCGACCAGGCAGCAAAAATCCCCTCCTATATGTAACTAATAAACCGCTTGTGTCTTAACAGGGTAATGCATGCAGACGCAGTCACTTATACAAGATGTTGATGGAATTTACTATATAAAAATCTTCCTCCTAGAGTAAAGAGTATCAACATTACAACTCGACAGACGGCGGCGGGATAAGTAAAACAGACAAAAGACAAACAAGATAATAATCTGTTTCCAATCACTTAAGCCCTGTAGAGTTAGTAATATGCGGTTTGCCTATTCCCCCTTGAGTTCGGTAATTAATTACCGGCGAGGAGGGGCACACACGCCCTGGGTGCGAGTTTTGAGGCTCGCTGAGCTGGGGCGTGGGGGTTGCCTTTCTCGATTTCTCCAGCCCAGGACACGAGGCGACGGCCGGAACAAGGGTTCTTTCGGGCTCTTGGAGCTGACCTTCCCGCAGGCTGAAGAGGACATTTCAGTTGCACCTCCCTACGCCTCATCGGAAAGTCTCTTGTCTGGGGGATTCTGCAGCCGAGCGGGAATACGGGACTTCTCTGGCGGCGTCTGTCTCTTTGCCGCTCTTACGGAACCCCCTCCCTTTGAATGGCCCTGGCCACGAGTGGTCTGCTTTCCCGGAGAGCGCGCGCGCTGGGGGCCGCGGTGGCTCGGCGAACCCGGCAGGCGCGCCCCTCGCCCTTTTCTCCGTGTGGTATCTTGGGCGACGCAGCCCGTCCTC
>NW_007726918.1:404008-423964 GCF_000696425.1 Galeopterus variegatus
GCGCGCCCCTCGCCCTTTTCTCCGTGTGGTATCTTGGGCGACGCAGCCCGTCCTCTCCTGACTTCGATCATTACCTTCCCCCGACCCCCCGCAACACTCATCCTCCGCTCCCCCGCCCCCCAAGAGTCAGCGCGGCTTTAACATTAAACAAACGCAGCGAGCGCCTAGGAGCTGCGCTCTCGGCCGGTCTGCGCGGCGGCGGCGGCGTTACAAATTGTAAATTTAAATTGCTCGCCGGATTCATTACCTCCCCTCTTTGATTTCAGCCAGCCGTGAAAAATTATACTGGTGTACCACTGAGAAACTGTTTTGCCGCAAAGAGCCCGCGCCTAATCACTGCTTTTCTCCCTCCGACAAAAGTGTAATTATTTTGTTTGGGGTGTAAATATAGGCCGCGCCGCGCACACACACTCAGCGTCCCGCCGCGCCGCCGCGCACGGCCCGCGGCGCAGAGCAATCGGCCCCCCGAGCAGGAGCGCGCGTGGAGGCTGAGCCCCGCCGCCCGGAGACTGGAGGAAAGCGGCCGGCTTGGAGCTTCGGCGATACCCAGCGGGCCGTGCTGGCAGGCCGGGTCCCCAGTCTCTGTCCTCTGGAGTTCGGGTTTGCCCAAGGACCTCGCACCCTGTGCGCCCAGGCTGTCAGGGCTGGACGCCGGAGGAGTGTGATGGATGAGTCAGGACGCGGGTCAGGCCTAGGCATGGGAGAGTGTCCCGACCTGGGCGGAACCCTGGGAGGCGGGGGCGGTGCGGCTAATGTGCCCTACTCACGCTGGGCCGTGGGCTGCTTGCTTTCCAGAACATCTCTGCGGGGAGCAGGGCCTTCCTGTCAGTTGAATCGTGCACGGCTTAATTAACGGTCTCGTTAACTGGGCAGGCCCGACCCGGGACGCTTAATCAAAAAGGCAGAGAATCCCTCCCCCTCCCTCCCTCCCTCCTTTCCTTCCTTCCCGCCCTCCCTCCCTACTATCCCTTCCTCCCTCCCTCCCAGGGAGAGCTGCAGGGGACAGGAATTAAATCAGCAATGGCACCCTTCCCCAAGTTTATCCTCTCCTCAATTCTCCTCCATCCCCAGAGCAGGGAAGGGGAGCTCGGAGTCTGAGTCCAACCTCAGTCCGATCTCTGGGCTGGAACTTTAAGAAGACCGTGGGGCTGGAGCGAGCAGGAGTTGGGCAACACCCTCCGAGTCAGGTTTATGGGGTCGCAGCGTCAGAGTCCAGGCTCGTGGAAGTCTGCTGGGGGCAGGCCCTGCATCCCTGGGTTGGAGCAAGTGAGCAGGGCGGGTCTGAGGTCCAGCCCCAAAGCGATAGTGTGTGCTCGTGAGGGCTGGCCAGCTCAGATCCAGCTGGCTCGGCGTGGGGCAGGGCAAAGGGTCGCTTTTCTCCTTCCTGCTCGCTTCCTTCCTGGAATGCATCCCTCAGAGGTCCTACCCCTCGGGCTGTGGCCAGCTTCAGGCAGGCTCCATTCCCGCTGTTGGGTGCTCATTACCGGGACAGAACTGAGGCTCCAGTCACTAGGAGGGCACAGTCTAGGGTTGATCCCTGGGACACAGAGGGGGAAGACAGGTACAAGCCAGTCCCCCAACTTGTGAGGGAACACTGACATTTTTGTTTAGGAGGGAATGCCCCATGCTTGGCACAGAGCGGCTCAGGTACCCTGGACAACTGCCGCATAAAGAAGCTCTGATTCCAGGCAGCCAGCTGCCCCGGGCAAGCCGGGGGTCCAAGCTGAGCATGGCTAGTAGTTTCCTCGCTCTCTCCCCGGACATCGAGGCTTGGTATTTGAGCGCCGAGCTGGGGCATGCTGGGCTGTGGTCACAGCCCCTGTCGTCCCACACTAAGTGTATCTGACTGTAGAGGCCATCCACCAAGCTGTTCTAAAAAGACGCCTGTAGCCCCACTTCAACTCTGGCCCAAAGAGCTTTCCAGGGAACCCTCAACTGCAAAATTATGCTCCGTCTGACCAGCTAGTCTGCCTCTTGCTCCTCCTTTCTTTTCTCTAGGTATTTTTTTCCATCTGGGTAGCACTCTTCTCCCTCTCTCCCCCCTGCTCTCTCTATCCATTCTCTTCCACCTCTCTCCGCCCCTCCATATCCCACCTCCTTTTTGTTAGCCTAATATGGGTTCCTTTAGAATTCACCCGACTTTGGCAGCCCGCGGCTGTGTGTGTGTGCGCGCGCGCGCCCGCGCGTGTGTGTATTTCTCGGTTGCTAATGATTGTGTGTTGATAGAGTAATGCAGTGGCCTCATTAGCCTTTGTTTAGAAGGTGTTAAAAGGGAAATCTGCATCGGAAAGCGGCGGTTTACACAGCAGCCGGGCTGAACGCCGCGCGCCGGAGCGGGTCGGGTGGGGGGACTCCCCCACGTCCCTCCACCCAGGCGCCCACAGCAGCGGACTCCGGGAGGGGGGAGGGGGCCAGGGAAGGCGACCCCCAGCTCTTCCCTCCCAAGGCGAGTATGTTTACCCTGCTGCGCGCCCTTCTGCTCTGCGGGGACCACAGCAGGGAACGCGCTTTCTCTAAAACTCCTCTGAGCTGCTCAACAGTGCGCGGTGGCCTTTCTCCCTCAGGTTTCTTGGGGAGGAGGAAGGGGAGGACAGATGCTGTTTCGAAAAAAATTCCAGGGATTTTTTTGAGGGGGAGGGGGAGAGAGATCTTATTTTAGAGGCTATAAAAATTAGTTCGCAGCAGCTGGGGGTCTCCTGGCTGGCTGGTTGGTGGCGGTCCTCCTGCGCCCGGGATGTTCATGTGTGGATCCCAAGCTTTAGGAGAATCTGTGACCAGTTCTCTTTCTTTCCTCCGAACACATTCGCAGACCACCACGGGAAAAGCCTTCCTTGAGTGGGAGGTTCATTCTTAAACTTACTTCGCCAGTTTACCCCCACCCTAGGGCTCCACTTCGGGAACGAATTCCGTGAGGACCAAACTGTAGCTTGGCTGGCCTACTTCTCTAAAGCTTGGCGGAAGCGCATAACTTTGTTGACCACGGGCTGGAGGGTGTGTGTGCGCGCGCGTGTGTGAAGGATTTGGAGAGCGAGCTTTGCGCGTGGCATTTTCCACCTCCTGGGGGAAGCGAGGTTTCAGGCAGCACAGAACGTGAGAAGAAATCCTTTTTATCCTGGATCCCGTGAAAGGACCCAGAAAAAAAATTATTTTGAGCCGTCTCTGTGGGTGAAGCTTGTTGAACTCGGAGCCAGACGCTTTTCCTGGCAAAAGGGAGAGAGAGAGAGAGAGAGAGAGAGAGAGAGAGAGAGAGAGAGAGAGAGAGAGAGNAAAAAAAATCCATTTATTGGGTGGCCATTATGTGTATTTGATTTCTTGATCCTCACTGCAACTCTGAAAAGTAGTAGATGTTTATTATGGTTCCATTTTACAGATGAGGAAACTAAGGCTCAGAGATGTTCATTAAGTTGCTTACAATTATGCAGTGAAGGCCTGTGATTCTAATCCAGATCTCATTGGCTTTGGAGTCTGCTTGCTCTAATACCCCATGCTTTCCCTAGGAGCCACACTGATGATGACACTGGGGATACACCAGTGGTTACAACACTATTCTTTTTTTTTTTTGGCAGCTGGATGGTACAAGGATTGAACCCTGAACCTTGGTATTATCAGTGCCACCTTCTAACCAACTGAGCTAACCAGCCACAACACTAATTTTTTGTGTGCACAGTCCCTTTGGATTCCCAGTCCATTGTAGCTTGTTGTCTGAACTTGGAAGTTGGTTTAAGTTCTAACTTTGAAAGCAAGAAATAAGAGTGGAGAGGACAGAGGAACACTGTTCATATAGGTTGGGTGGGTGTTTCATAGAATGGGACCAACTTAATGTGAAAATCTCTTAGACTCACACCTAGGAGTCATCCTTGATTCCCCCGTTCTCTCCTGCCTCACGTCCAATCCATCAGCAAGTTCATTTAGCTCTGCCTCCAAAATATATTCCATCCCACCTTCTCATCCTATCCTCCATTATCACCCTGGTCCAAGCCACCACCATCTCATCTGTTTTATAGCAGTCACCTCCTGACCGGACTCCCTCTTTTTTCTATCCTTGCCCTCCTCTGCAATCTATTCTCCACACTATAACTAAAGTTATATTTTAAAATCATAAATCAGGTCTTGTCATTCTGCTTTTAACCCACCAACACTCCCCATTACACTTAGAATAAAATCCACACTCCTCACCCTGCTCTGCAGAGCCCTTTGTGACTGGCTGTGGCTCACCTCTCCTAACATGCTCTCCCTTCTTATTTCTGCACCAGTCACATTGGCTGCTCTGCTGTGCCTCACACTGACCTAGTTTCTCTCACCTCCAGACCTTTGCACTTGGCTTGACCTTCTTCCCTTAGATTCTTACATGTTTGGCTTCCACTTGTCACTTAGGTCTCAGCTCACATGTTAACTCCCCAAAGAAGTCTTTCCTGGCTACCTTATCCAAAAGTGCCCCTTTCCCAGACACCATCTAATCCACTTCTCTATTTTCTTTATAACCCTTATCAATATCTAGAATTATCCTATTTATATGTTTAGGTGAATATTGTCTGTATTTCTTAATAAAATATCAGTTCCATGAGGGCATAGAGACTGTGTTTTTCTTGTTCACCATTGAATCCCCAGTGCCCGGCTCAGTACCTGGAACATAGTTGTTCAATACATATTTGTTGACTGAATGAATAATGAATGAATACATAGGCGCAAGAGAGCCGCAGGAGTGAGTGGGAATGGNGGAGAGGGAGAGAGAGAGAGAGAGAGAGAGAAAGCCGAGGAAAAGTGTGCGCGCGGGTGGGTGGGGGCGGCGGCGATGTACAGGCTCCGATCGTAACACAATTCATCGCTTTTTGGCGTGTACGCGTTTGCTTCGGAAGAAACGCTTTCTCATTTTTCTGGCTTCCCTCTCTGAGTTTCGGATTTCTTTCCCTTGGATTTGAGGCTGCGGGTCTTGGGGGGAAGCTCAGCTGGTTGGGCGACCTAACATGTCCACAGCCCCGGACACACACCCGCGAAGCGTTCGACACCGCCGCTTTTTTTTTTTTTTTTTTTTTTTGGTTGAAAGCGAGGCATTGTCTGGGGACAGATCGCGGGCGGCTGGGGCCTCGGGCAGTAAAACGAATTTCAAACCCAATCTGAGCTCACCACAGCCACCCCCCCGGCCCCAACACCCACCCAAACGTGGTGTAGACAGAAGCGAGGTTCCGCGTGAAAGCCATATCGGCTGCTGAGAAGCGGTGGGATGGGATCAGGACTGAGTTCGGAGGATGCGGGGAGAGGACAGAAAAACCTCTATCACTCTTCTCTTCTCTCTCTCTGTTTGTTCCCCGGGCAGGTTTGTCGGAGAAGGCAGGGGCGCGCCAGCTGTAGGTGCCTGACTGCGCGGGCACAGGAGTTTGGACCAAGACAAAGACAGGAGCTGTCCGCAGTGCTGAACCTGCCGCGCCGCCGCGGGGGCAGAAGGGGTCCTGTAACCAGCCCTCTCCTCATTAACACCCTCCTGTCTCTTCTTCACTCTGTAACTCCTGCCTTCACCTGCATTTATTTCATCTTTTTTTTTTTGCCTCTCCTTGGAACCCGCGTCCTCTACACAGGTATATGTATATATCAAAGAACAAAATGATTGATTAAAAACGGTGTCTTCTCCTTTCTTCCCGAATAAATGATGTAAGAAAGGTTTATTTTAACTGTATTCTAAAACAGACACAAATAGCTATTTTAACTTTCAAAGAAGTGGAAATTTATGTTTAAAACAGTGTAACAAAACCATAACGAATGACGTGAATCTGCCCTTTGATTTATTCTGAAGAAGACTCAAGGGGTTTAGGAATTTTAGTTTCTGAAATATCATATCCGTGGCATCTTACTTCTTGGGTGAAAAAATATAAGAGCTAGGGAGGATTGGTCATCCAACATGAAGGTGAACAGACTAAGGCACCTGCCTGCATGAAGAAAGATAGCTTGTGAGGGTCAACATGATGGACATTATGTTCGCTTAACCCTTTGATGCAGAGATGAGATCTGCAAGGATAACAATCTTCAGCAATAAAAGAGGGAAATGGTTCCTTTTGAAAGTTTGGGTACAAAAAGGTTAACCTGGTGCTTCATTTTCTAAATGTTTGCAGTGTTATCTACACTCCTGGCATGGTGTATAACCAAGCATCCATTCCTCTACTCAAATTTGTATGCAGCATTTGTCAAAATAAGTTTGTACAGGGGAGAAAAAAACAAAACAAAACAAAACAAAACACATACTCTCTCTCCAGAGGGGCACCCATTTTAGTGCACATAGATCTGTACATACTCCCTCTGGCATCTCATAGATATACTGCCTCCCAGAGAGCCCAGATTTCCCAGGGACACCTCTTCATTTGGTCTTCTCAGCACCCTCCAAGCCTCCTCCCTGCAGGGGTATCAGCTAAGCCCAGTGTTAGCACTGCCAATACATATGGAGAGGGGTCCCTGTGAATTCAATGGGATACAATCACTTGGGCTCCCCACCTGGACATTGTAGAGCTAATTTGTCCATAAAGGCAGAGGGACCAGAATTCTCAAACTGGAATGATTTGCATAGGGAGATGCATCTTTGGGTGGGGGCAGTGGCACTCTAGTTCCCCCAGACCCTGACTGTTATTTTCTCATTCAGACACCCTGGGGTCTTTAATTAACACCAACATGGTACTCCTTTTGGACCATGCACCTTTCAACCTCTCAGAATGGAGAATCTCATGGTGCCAGGAGAGCAGCCCTAACCTTGAGTGGGTGAAGGAGAAATGAAAAAAAAATCCATTTATTGGGTGGCCATTATGTGTATTTGATTTCTTGATCCTCACTGCAACTCTGAAAAGTAGTAGATGTTTATTATGGTTCCATTTTACAGATGAGGAAACTAAGGCTCAGAGATGTTCATTAAGTTGCTTACAATTATGCAGTGAAGGCCTGTGATTCTAATCCAGATCTCATTGGCTTTGGAGTCTGCTTGCTCTAATACCCCATGCTTTCCCTAGGAGCCACACTGATGATGACACTGGGGATACACCAGTGGTTACAACACTATTCTTTTTTTTTTTTGGCAGCTGGATGGTACAAGGATTGAACCCTGAACCTTGGTATTATCAGTGCCACCTTCTAACCAACTGAGCTAACCAGCCACAACACTAATTTTTTGTGTGCACAGTCCCTTTGGATTCCCAGTCCGTGGGCAGAGTTGAGAAGGAACTGAGCTTTATTTGACCATCTTCTGGGGTCTGCACATGGAGCAGTTTTCTGGGTGGGTTCACAGCCTGGAAAGAGGAAAAAAGAAAAGCTTGCTCAAGGATCCCATAAGAGTGCAGTCATTGGACGGATTATACAGACTAGGTATGGGATCAGATTGGTAGATAAACAGATCTATGGCCTTAGAAATGATTTTTATTTGTTCTTGATGGGTCTGAAACCTTCACTTGGTTACAAACAAAAGGATGATGATAGAAAACCCAGCAAACCAGGAAGACATCTAAGTTACACAATTTTTGGGAAAAGTTTAGCCTGTCCCTTTTGTGGGGAGGTAATACAGTATTGTGTTAACAGTTCAGAGTCTGGAGCCCAATTCCCCTAGATTGGAATCTGGCTTCATTACTCACCAGCTGTGTGATACAAGGTGTGTCACTTAGCCTCTTTGTGCCTCAGTTTCTGTATCTGTGGAATGGGGACAAAAGTGTATACCTGTCTTATAGATTGGCCATGAGGGACTGTTTTGGTCTGTTTTATTTGTGTCAGAGGCTTGGATATGAGACGAAAAGGGGAGCAGAGTATGTTAGGGAATGGGGTGGGAGATGATGATGCAAAGAGGCTGAAAGGGAAAAGTTGAGACTCAGGGAAAAGTTGAGACTCACTTTTTAATATCTCATTTTTTTCATATCTGTTGAGATAGAGAAGCTGGCTTAGTGCAAAAGGGAAAAGATGAGACTCACTTTTTAATATCTCATTTTTTTCATATCTGTTGAGATAGAGAAGCTGGCTTAGAGTCCTAGCTCCAATGCTGACCAGCTTAGTCATGGCAGGTGGAAATGCTCAGCCTTCCTGAATCTCAGTCTCCTCTTCTGTCAAATGGGGCAATGAGTGTGCCTGTTTCATAGGGTCGCTGGGAGCATTTGGGTAGATGATGTTTGGGAAACTGGAAAGCACCCTGCATGTTAGCTGGTGTTACTGGGTCTTGTTTGGGGCCTACTTTCATGACTCTTTACAAGGAGAAGTGTATCTTTGAGCAGATGAAAATGAGTGAATCCCTTTTGTTGGACCCTGGAATAGATAGAGAAGGAAGGTGAGGGTTATCATCTTGGAGAGAGGGGTAGAAAGCTATGTGCTTGGAGCCATTAAAGGGCCTTCCAATATCCAGTCCCAGTCCCAGGGCTGGGGCTGGCCCAGGTTCCCAGAGGTTCTTCTGGGCCACTGTGGTCACTGTCACCTTTCAAGGGAACCTTCCTTTACATAATAGAAGCAATCTATAAAGGTGTCTCCATTCCATGCCTCCTGCCCTTTATCCTTGAACAAAACACAATAAAATACTGAGCTCCTACTATGGGACAAAGCTTGTGCTGGATCTGGGGGAAAGGTAAATTAGACATAGACAAAGTGTCCTCTTTCATTTGCTCATTTGGTAAACATATATTGGACACCTACTTTGTGCCAGGGACTGTACTACAGGCTGCAGGTGCCACTGTGAATAATCACCCCCCTGTCCCCCCGCCAAGCTGCTCACAGCCTAGCAGGGGAGACCCACACATCAGTATGAATTTCCATACAACATTTACACATTGCTATGGATATCAGAGGAGGAAGAGCTGTGGACTGCTGGGCTGTTTATTCATTTATTCACTTATTCATTCACCAAAAAGTGTATCAAGCTGGGTGCCTTTGGCTTAGTTACTTAATCTCTCTGAGGCTTGTTGTTTTCATTTGCAAACCAGGAAAAATTTTCTTTTAGTGATAAAAGAAACTAATAACCTCATGGAGTTGTTGTGAGGATTAAATGAGATGAAAAATGTAAACTGCTTAGCACAGTGTCTGGCACAAGGTGAGTGCCCAATTAACAATGGCTGCTATTAATTGTTAGTGATGAAATATTAAGTAATAACAATAACATTGTGGATTTGTCAAATAATTGTTTGGAATGAATGCATGAAAGTGCCTTGTCTAAAAAGCAATCAATAAATATTTACAGAATGGAATCATGCCCTTATGAAGAAAAATAGGAAGGGGTGGTTCTTCAGCATGAAAGAGGAGGGTGTAAGAGACGCCTGAGCCAGATCCTTGGGGCTACTGATGTGATCCGTTGGGGACCAAAAAAGTCCTTTATTCCCCTAGAGCCAGCAGGTATCTCTGCCCGCCCACCCTCTTCTCTTTCCCCTTCACCCCCATTGTTTACCTGTGTGTCTGTTTCCCCTCTGTGCCCTCCTCTTCAGGGAAGCTCTCTTTACATCAGTGGTGATTTTGTCTCTCAGGAGACATTTGGCAATGTCTGGAGACATATTTGGTTGGCACAACTGGAGGATGGAGGGTAGAGGGTGCCACTGGCATCTAGTAGGTGGAGGCCAGGAATGCTGCTAAATATTCAACGATGCACAGGAGAGTGCCCCTTCCCCAAATCAAACCAATAGCACTAAAAACCCCATTGGGAAAGGGGTGGTGTTACACCAAACCTGACCCTGTCCACTCCCTCCTGAGTCAATGGGGAGCGCTGGGTGGTCAGAGATCCAGGGCCAATTGCTGCAGGGGCTTTTCCAGAGGGCTGTTTTGGGAAAGGGGTGGTGTTACACCAAACCTGACCCTGTCCACTCCCTCCTGAGTCAATGAGGAGCGCTGGGTGGTCAGAGATCCAGGGCCAATTGCTGCAGGGGCTTTTCCAGAGGGCTGTTCTAGTGGGAAAATGTTTGCAAAAACCTCTCAGAGCCTTTTTGTCTTTATCCTTCATTCCGGGAGGCTCTAGCATTTTTGAGTTCTCATGAAACCAGACCTCTGTTTTTAAGGGTGCTTTTGGGTCCTTCTCTGGAAGGAACTGACCCAGGGAACTGACAGCACATAGCTGTCAGTCTGGCCAAGTCCCCCTGTGGAGTCTGCAGGTGGAATGGTGGCAGAGGTGACTGGATGGCCTGGAACCAGATGCTTGTAAGGTCTGAGGGACACCAGAAGTCCTTCTAGCCTAAAAGATGTCCCAGTCTGGCCACCATTGATGTCACCTCTCAGGGGCCTTTTGGAAAGTCACAGCAGCAACACAACCTATCTGGAGATTTCATGTACTGGGCACTGTGCAAAGCACTTCAAGTATATCATTGGGGTAGATGTTGTTATTCCGCCCACTTCACAGATGAGGAAACTGAGGTGCAGAGAGGTTGAGCAACTCTTCCAGAATTTTACAACTGGTAATTTGCAAAGCCAAGATGAAATCCAGAACTGTCTGATGGTGACTTGCTAGTACCTTCTTCCAACAGGGATGCTTTTATTTGATTAACCTCAAGTTGTCTAACTCTGCCACTTCCTTGCTGTGTGAGCTTGGTGGAATTACTCTACCTCTCTGGGTGTGAGTCTGTAAAGTGGAGGTGGTGGATCAGCAACCCGGACTTGGCATGGGCTTGACTGGGGTGTGTTTATTTGAACTGATCATTTTCCTCTGTAGACAGTGGTGGCCCTTTCTGGGCTCTGATTCCAACAATATTTGGAGAGGAGAGGGGAGATCAAGCAGAAGAGTACCCCACCCTCTCCCTCCCCCTTTACTTGATAGAGGAGTGATTTCTTTAAGTAAATTCTGATTGCCCAAATCTTTAGTTTTTCCTTCCATTGTTATTCCCACCTTACAGACGTCTGAGGCCTGGAGCAGGTGACTGCCTTGGTATAACCCATACAGGGATAGGAATTCAGGTGCCCAAAGAGCAATCTGGGGCTGTGGGCATTATTCGGTCAATGTCTTCTTCCCCTCCTTCAAAGATTTCTCCTTTCCACCTCATCAAAGAGTCAAAATGAGTCAGCAGATATTTATTGAGCCTCCAGGCACTTTGTGAGAAATTGGGAAGCAGGAAGATGAATCAGGCCCAGTTCTTGCCCCAGGAGTTCAATGGGAAAAACTAAATATGAAACCAGGAAAAGATACAAAATGCTCCAAGGAAGGAAGAGTTTGCAGTTACCAGGCTCATTGGTGTAGATAAATAGAGTGACCGCTGACTGTACATGTTCCCTGCAGACATCGAAAAGTGGGGGGAGAAGAGGAATTTTGGCTTCTGCTCCAATGAAAAGGCACAGACCTGGTACTTTCTAGCTGTGACACTATGGGCAAGTCACTTTACCCTCTTTACTCTTCTCAGCTTTTCTAATCTGAGACTGTCAGTGTCCTCAGAGGAAAACTTTACTGAGGGTAGGCAGAAAGAAGATCAGCTGGTATTGGCAACAAGACACACTCAGCATTAGGAGGCCTGGTTCTGCCTTTAGGGTTACTGTGTGGCCTTGAGAAAGTTACAAAGCCTCTCTGTTCCACCCCTTGATCTGTGAATTGGGGGTTGTGTTTCTCCAGCCCAACTTACATTGGCCAGAGCTTCCTGGAGGACTATGTTAGAGCTATCGGAGGTGTCATGATTCATATTTGGCAGATGTACAGTTCTGTTTCCTTCTGAGGGCAAACTGATCATGATGAGAAGCCACTTGGAGATGAGCTCTTCTCACAGAATGGGGAGCCACAGTGGGACTCAGAGGGAGAGCTTGGTGGAGTTGGCTCATGGGAATTCAGGGCTGATCTCTTCCTTCTGAGGGCAAACTGATCATGATGAGAAGCCACTTGGAGATGAGCTCTTCTCACAGAATGGGGAGTCACAGTGGGACTCAGAGGGAGAGCTTGGTGGAGTTGGCTCATGGGAATTCAGGGCTGATCTCCATCACTTTCCTCACCTGGGGCTTGACCGAGGAGACATGAAAATCTCACCAATAAATAAATAGATGTTCCCTGAGGCTGGGCTTATGTGTACAAATCTGGAGAGAGAACTCAGTGATGGGTTAACCAAAAAAACATCTATTAGGAGAAAAATATATATCAGGCCTTGAGCGTGGCTTGGTTGGATGCAGAGATGATGGAGATTCATGTATTCAAGGACCTCATAGTTTAAGGAGAGACCATCCAAGACTTGGCTCCTGAATGTCAGCTCCTTCTACACAACTGTCCATGGAACAGATTCCTGGGGAGCTCAGACCCCTCAAACTAGGTGTGATCAATGCTGAGTCAATTTGATGAGATTTGACACACACACACACACACACACACACACCTGTGAAGCCATCACCGCAACACCCAACACCCCCAGAACTCACCACATGTCCCTTTGTAATCCCTTCTTTCTTCTCCCCTCCCTACCCACACCCCTAGGCAACCACTGATCTACTTTCTACTATAGATTAATTTGCACTTCCTAAAATTTTATATAAATGGAATCACATTCTTTCATGTCTGGCTTCTTTTGTTCGCCATAAGGGGGGATTGGTTTTGAGCTGTACTGTGAGGGATGGGGGAGCAGAGGGCGTTCTAGGGAGAAGTGAGTAGTGTGAATGAAATTCAAAGGCAGAAAAATGCAAGGTAACTAGGCCAGCCTGGATCAAGGGCCATTCATTCATTCAACAAATGTTTGTTGAGCTCCAACTATGCACAAGGCACTGTGCTAAGGCCCAGGCTAGAATAGCGTGTGTGTGTGTGGGGGTCTTCAGTTTCTTTCCCTGTACCCACTCTCCACCCTTCTCCACCTGCTCTGTGCCTGGGAGGCTGACCTATCTGGACAGCACCCATGGGCTCTCTTTACTCTGACTTCTGGTTGGGTTTGGCCAATGGGGATCCATGGTAAGAGGTTAGAGGGAGGGCTGGTCACAGCACCTACTGAGCAACCCTAATTACTACCTGACATGTAATCATTCCAGTGACTTCTCTGGGTATATCATCCAAAGCTCAGGCTTGCCTCTTGAAAGCTTGGTATAAAGCACCAGAAAATGGCCTGGGGGAGATGGGTTGTTATCTGGAGCCCTCTCCTATTAGTATCCCCGGATGGTGACTGTGTGAGTATCTGGGAGTCTCCTCTGGTGACACTCAGAGATGCGTGGCCCCTCAGGAAGATCTTTGTGTAACCTCCAGACCTGACCCACCCCGAGGTCTTCCCAAAGAGGAAATGCATCTTCAGGGTTTCTGTGAACTGAGGTCCTAGTCCCACCCACAGGAACAGTGGCCAAATGGGCAGAGATTTTCTAACTTACCCCTAGTCCTATTTTGATCCTTACACTTCTTTCAATGACACAGCTAGGACTTGATGCTGAAAAAATCTTGAATTGAAAACTACAGTCTCTTACTCTCTTTTGCAAAACTACGTGCTTGATTGGTTGAGCTAGTCTGAGGTTTGTTATTAAGATGATCCCACAGGGCCTATGACCCTCTAGGTGAACCTAGCAAACATGAACACAGATTTGCTTTTCTTTTTTGGAACCAGACTATATGCATCTTGAAGACAGGTCCTTTCATCTTTACACTTGTTCACTTCTCATTACTTAGTAATGTCTTTCTGGACCATAAAGAAACTTGTTTTCATTTTTGGGGGCATGGTTTGGTATGGGTGGTGGGCACTGTCTCATAAAAGGCCCTGCCTTTGAATAGGGTTGCTTCTTAAATACTTTTCTCCCTGGCTAAGGAACGAATCCAAGCTCATGGTGGGTTCCAATCCAGAGCAGGCTTCCTTTCATTAAATCTGGTCCTCCCTTGGCGGAGGTGAAACCTAGAAATGGGGATTGTTGAAGGGCTTGGGGAGGTGTGGCCTGCAGACCTGGAGGTTTTTGAGTCTGAGGGGTTGCTCTTTGACAGAGGGATTAGGTCTGTTCAGAGGGGCTTTGAGGGTTGAAAAAGAAACTTTGGATGGAAGCTATGTGGATGGAAGCTATGGGCAGGCAGATTTGGTAATCATGAGAGGTCAATGTTCAACAGTTAGGGCTGTTGAAAAAGGGGATGGGCTCCATCACTGGGGGCATTCCAACAGTGACTGGTTCCCAAACACCCATAGACTGGATGCATCAGAATCCCCAAGGCACTTGTTGAAAACCCAGATTCATTCATTCATGGATGAATTGATGTTTATGGAGCACCTACTATGTGTCAGGCACTGGCTTAGGCAGTGAGGCCACTGTGGTGACGAGAAAGATGGGATCCTGGATTTCATATAGCTCCTGTTCTGCTTGGGGGACAGAAAATAGAGGCGCCACAGATAAGACCACTTTTTGTTAGCATAAGGGCTCTGAAGTTAATCAACTCAGGCAACAAGAGGGAGAATGACAGGGGCTAGGGGACCTGCTTTAGATTTATGTCCCAGCAGATGACATTTCAGCTGAGACCAGAATGACACCAATGAGCCAGCCAGGGGATGATCCAGGGAGAGAGTGCTCCTTTTAGAAGAAACACTTGCTGATTGACAGAAGGGGAATGTGTTGGAGGACTTGGGGCCTGTAGGACAATGTGGGGGGTCTGGATTTTGTCTATCTACAGTGGAGTCATCAGAACCCTCAGGAGGTGGTAGAGCCAGAGAATCCACGTTTTAAATCCATCATCCTGGCAATTCTGATGTGCATCCAGTTTCGAGAATCTCCAGGCAAGGGGACCTTCAAGGCAGCTTCTCGTGCCTGCTCTTTCTCTTCCTCACTCCCCCTTTCCCCACAGCAGCCCACGGTTTCTAGAATGAGGAGAGGAGAAAGCCAGAGGGAGTCTGGGATATTTTCCCTCTGTTCTCGCCCCCACTCCTTACCCCTGCTGTTCTAGAGAGTTTGGATGCTGTTGCCATCTTGATCAGAAGTTCCGTGATGGAGATGGCAGAGGGTTAAACCGGGCGTGCAGTCCTGAGCATGGGACCCTGTGTGACTGCACAGATTGCACAGCCATGAAGCCAGTCATGGAGGGAGGAGAGAAAAGAAGGGAGGAGATGGGAATAGAAGAAGAAAAGAGATGAGAGAGAGAGAGAGGAGCAGGGGGCAGCAAAAGGGGGAAGAAAAAGAGGAAACCTGGGACTGGAAACCCATGGAGTGACCTCGGCTAATTACTGTGCATGGAGGGCTTCCTGCTACCAGGTGTGGGGACAAGTCCTTGACTTACTTTGCCACAATTCATCCTCTTAACACCCCCCAAGGCAGGTGCTATTAGGATTCCACTCAGCAGAGGAGGAAATTGAGGCCTGGAGAAGTGAGGTCACAATCCCAAGGTCACACAGCTAGGAGGGGCAGACCTGCAATTTGAATACAGGTTCCCAGACCTGAAACCCTTGCTCCCAGCCACTATTCTAGTCCTAAAGTCTCCAAAGCCAGACTGGCACAGGGGAGGGTGTGGGAACAAAAGTCCTGGGCTTGTTTTAGCAGTGTCACTGGGACACCTTGGGTACATTGAGTTCTGGCTGCTATGATCTTGTGCCTGGACAAAGGCAGTGGCCTTCACGCCGGCCTTCCTGCTGCCAACCTTGCCCCTTCCAGGCTATATTCACAAATCAGCAGTGATATTTTTTAACATAAAATTTGCCATTTAAATCATTTTAAGTGTATAGTTCAGTGGTATCAAGTACATTTACAATGTTGTGCAACCATCACTGTATAGTTCCAAAATGTCATCACCCCCAACAGAAACTCTGTTCCCCTTAAGGGGGTAATAATGCCCCATTACCCCCTCCCCCCAGCCCCTGGTAACCTTTAATCTATGTACCATCTCTATGGATTTGCCTGTTCTGGATATTTCATATACGTTGGGATCATATAGTAGTTGTCCTTTTGTGTCTGTCTTCTTTCACTTAATATAATGTTTTTGAAGTTCATTCACGTGGTTGCATGGATCAGACCTTTGTTCCTTTTTATGGCTGGATAATATTCCATAGTATGGCTAGACTGTACCTGTTTATCCATTCATTTGCTGATGAACGGTTTTGTTGTTTCCACCTTTTGGCTATTGTGAATGGTGCTGTGATGAACATTTATGTTCAATTATCTGTGTGAGTCTCTGTTTTCTATTCTTTTGGACATATATGGAGGAGAGCTGATTTTTTCAAATTAAGTCAGATCAGATTGATTCCCTCTGGTGGCTCCCACCACACTTGAATAAAATCCAAGTTGCCCACATTCCTGGGCTCCTCCCTGCCCCACTCTGCTCTTCCTTCTTCCTCTCCTCTTGCTCCTGCTGCTCCAGCCACACTGGCCTCTTTGCTGCACTCACAGCACTGCATGCTCCTACCCCAGGGCCTTTGCACAGGCTGCTCCTCTGCCTTGAAACCCTCTGGCCCCAGATCCCTATGGGACTCAGCCTCTTGCTTCACATGGGCCTCCATTCAAATGTCACCTTCCTAGAGAAGTCCTCCCTGACATCCTTGTCTAAAACAGCACCCCCATCTCATACCCATGATGCCACGTCCCCTTGCCTGGAGTTCTATTCCTCCTGGCACTCATTACCATCTGAAAGTCTGTCGTTTATGTATTTGTTTCCTAAAACAGCACCCCCATCTCATACCCATGATGCCACGTCCCCTTGCCCGGAGTTCTATTCCTCCTGGCACTCATTACCATCTGAAAGTCTGTCGTTTATGTATTTGTTTCTCTGTGTATTATCCATCTCACCTACTAGAATGTCAGTGTCAGGTGAGTCCCTGTACCTCCAGGCCTCACCCAATGCCTAGCACAAGAAACCAACTCATTAAATATTAGAATAAACCACTTAAATTTGCTAATGCTTGACCATTTATGGCCTTTAAAAATGTCAGTTTCAAGTGGTTCAGCCTAATCTTGAATGAATGGATGAATGAATGAATGAATGAGTGAATGAATGAATGAGCCAGTGCATTTCTTCTTTCTGAGTCTCTGCCTTCTCGTCTATAAGGTGGGGACAGCAATCGCTGATGGGAGCCGTGAGGAAGATGGAACGTCAGGCCCAGGGCGGGGATTTGGAGGCCAGCCCCCCAGCCTGGCTTTGGCTGCCCCTCTGCCAGGAGAGGGAGGCGGCTGGGCGTCTGGGAGGCCCTGCGGCTGGAGATATGGGCGTGATGAATGGATCGGGGAATAGGTCCTAGGAGGAGCGGGAAGGGATGGGAATGACACTATTTAGCTGAGGAATGACCTCCTGACACTCTTCAAATAAATGCAGGCTTGTTATAGAGATGGGGAGGCAGCTGCTGCCATCACCACCGCCTCTATGCTGGTACAAGAGAACAAAACAGACCCGTGTGTGTGTGTGTGTGAGTCTGTGTGCATGTGAGAGCATGTGTCTGTCTGTGTGTATTCACCTGTGTGTGTGCATGCATGTGTCTATGTGTGACTCCGTCTCCTTTGTGTATCTGTGTCTCTGCGTGTGTGTTTTTTGTGTGTATGTGTGTGCATGTGTGTCTTTGTGTGTTGGCCTTTATGTGTATGTGTGATCGTGTCTGTCTTTATGTGTTTGTTTATCTGTGTTTGTCTGCCTTTGTGTGTATTTCTGTCTATATTCAGAAGTGCCTGAATGTCTTTGTGTGTTGGCCTTTATGTGTATGTGTGATCGTGTCTGTCTTTATGTGTTCGTTTATCTGTGTTTGTCTGCCTTTGTGTGTATTTCTGTCTATATTCAGAAGTGCCTGAATGTGTCTGTACTTGTGGTGTCTGTCTTTGTGTGTGTCTGTATTTGTACGTCTGTCTGTATTTGTGTGCATGTGTCTGTCTTTTGTGTGCATGCGTGTGAGAGCTGCCTGCATCCATGAAGAAAGCATCTCTGCACCTTCCAAGCTATTCATTTTCCATTTAAATTTTAACCAATTAAAACTTCACTGGCTGAGCACCTACTATGTGCCAGGTGCTGCACTCAGAGAATAAACAAAAAACAGAATACCTGGTGGTAAAGAGCTTGCAGCACCCTTGCATTAAGATGAGCAGGTAAAGGGTGTACTGATAACGACGGTAATTGACCACTAACTGGGTGTCTCAAGTGCTTTCTGTGGATGTTTAAAAATCTCATTTCCACTCTTGAGAAGTGAGTACTATCACTATTCTCACTTTGCTTATGGAAAAGCTGAGTGACACATACCCATAGACAAACACACACAGAGAGGGGAAGTCACTTGCCTAAGGTCACACAGCAAGTTGGTGGTGAGATGCAGGATTGGTCAAACCTAGGAAGCTGGACTCCGGAACTCGCGTTCTTTTTCACTTACATTTTAGATCTTTATTGATTGACAGTAAGAATAACCATTTGGGAGAATTAATTTTTTTCCTGAATTTCCAAACATCTGATTTTGAAGGACAGTTAAAAAGTACCCAAACCCACCCCAAAACCAGCCCATAAAGTCATGCACAACTGCACCGAGGACTGCATGAGCACCCACTGCTCACAGACAAGAGGAACGGGTGCTGTAGGGCTGAGAAGACCCCGGCTTACCACTGCCCGGGCAGCATTCCTAATGGGTGGTATTTGGGAGGAGCGCCAGGTGGGGCATGTCGAGGTGCCCCCTGGGAAGCAGGGCCAGTCCTGACCAAGTGCTTAGTTCGAGGGGATTTAATCAATGGGATGCAGAAGCTCATAGGAGGTGAGCAAGGGGTCTTGTCTCTCACAATGTGGCCTGAGGACAAACTGAATCTGTGTCACTTGGGATACAGGTTAAAGATGCAGATTCCTGGGCCCACAATCTTTGGAGGTGGAGCCCAGGAAACTGCATCTTTAACAAAGGCTTCAGGTGATTCTTATACTTGCTTGTATTTCAAAACCACATACGTTTGGGTTGTTAGGAGAACCTGGGGGAGATTAGGTAGTGCCAGATCACAGATGGCCTTGAATATTATGCTACATTTGGACTTTGTTCTGAAGGCCATAGGGAACCATCAAAGGTGTTTGAGCAAGGGAGGAACTGGTTGATTTGTCTGGTGGCACAGTGAAGGCTGGTTGGAAGAAAATAGGACAGCAGGCAGGGAGAACTAATATAGGACATGTGTGCAGTAACCCACGTAAGAAATGGTAGGGCCTGAATTTGGTAAGGGAAGTCTGGGGAGGGGACAGAAAGTCATTAAGCAGCTCATTCGTAGCTCTGGAAAAGTTGTGGAATGTCCTTCCTTATGTGGAGGCCAGGGCTAGGGGGCAAATATTTTGATCTTCCGATGTAGGGCTCTCTTCCATGTTTAAATCTATCTGTTGAATTTCACCAAATCAGAGGAGGCTTCCTGGAAGAGGTGATGCCATCCCCATACTTCAGTGAGGGGCAATCCCAGGGAGAAAAGAAAAGGGATTGAAGGAGAAATGATCCAGTGTTCAAAGCTGTTTCCTCCTAAGGAGCTTTCTGCATCCAGGGCATTGCTGACTTCTCCACTGATAGTTTCAGGGACCCCTCCTGAGTGTGTGTCTTCTATCGAGACATGGAGAAAGTTGATTAGTGTGGGTGGCAGCCAGGACTGGCATTTCTAATTAACACGCAGGCAGGGAGAATGCCTCTTCTTCCAGAGTCTGTATTCAGCTGATTGAATATCAGGGCTGGGGCTAAACTATGAATTGTGTGTCAAAACTAAAGCCTGCGCTCTCTTCTTGTTAAAGGAACAGTGCCCCCTTTCCAGTCCTCTGTGTCCCCACCAGCCTGCCTGGGCAGGGAGAAGTACCAGTGCCTGGAGACCCCTGGAGCTGGGTGTGGGGATGGGGGCTCCAGGCAAGGATGAGAGAGGAGAGGCATTTGAGAGGTGAGAGAGACCGGGCTTGGGTGGAGAAAGAGCGAAGGAAGATGGAGGAGAACCCCAGATGGGTTTCAGGAGCTACCAGGTTTAGGAGAAGGAAGAGAAACGGGCCATAAAAAGAGAAAGGCGGCTTCCTGTGGCAGGGGAGAGGGAGAGGGGGGCCAGCGGAGGAAGACGGAGGAGAACCCCAGATGGGTTTCAGGAGCTACCAGGTTTAGGAGAAGCAGGAGAAACGGGCCATAAAAAGAGAAAGGCGGCTTCCTGTGGCAGGGGAGAGGGAGAGGGGGG
>NW_007726918.1:424345-425655 GCF_000696425.1 Galeopterus variegatus
GAGAAACGGGCCATAAAAAGAGAAAGGCGGCTTCCTGTGGCAGGGGAGAGGGAGAGGGGGGCGAGCAAACACAGGTTCATTAATCTGTAGTTCGTCTGCCTTTTCTGTTAGGAGGATGAACTTGATGAGTTAATTAAGTCGCAGTCTGTAAAACCAGTTTATTTGCATAGCAAACTCCTGGGCCAGTGTGCTGTGAGTTGAGTGTGTACGAGCAGACAATTCGGGGGAAATTACAGCCTCATTAATATGCTAATCTGGTTGCAGGCCTGGAACGGAGTTTTGGGTTGGTGGTGCTCGGGGGTGGTGGGTGTTTGGTTGCTTAGCAACCCTTTTCTCCAGGTAACCCTTCTCTGGCTTGCCCTTGATATCCCCAAAGGATTGCAATGTGGAAGAGGAGGTAAGCGGGGAAAGCATTCTGTTGTCACAGAACAGTGGGCAAAATAAAAGGCAAACACACACACACACATGCACGCGCACAGCCACATTATGTGGGTGTCTTTACAGACAGGCGCGGGGAGGGGCGGGGAGGCTGTGTGGGTGCAGTTGACAGACACCAAAAGGCAAGAGCACTGTGTGCGGTGTTTGTGGAAATAGACACAGGGGAGGTAACACCCTCCTACACACACACACTCACACGCACCCTTGTGTGTGCACACAAACACAATTGGCACATGGGTTTTGTTTAACAAATAAACCCACAAAATGAGATGCTCAGTCTATGTAACAGTACATACTCTACGTTGTTCCCCCACCGTGCATGCGTGCCCACACACGGAACACTTTCAGAGCGTGCGGGGTCTTTACCAATAACGCAATAGATGCAAATACACTAAAAACAGTTTGATGTTCCGATTATGTAGACGATAAATCATATTCCACTGTAAAATGCCCCCACAAACACATACACAATGCACAGAGCTTGTGCAAATAGGCCCTGGTGAAAATGACAGGTAAGTGTGTGCATATGTGGACACATAGACACACACATGCCCCATATATGACATTGATGCAAGTAGACATAGGGTATAGTATCCGTGGGCATATACACAGTGTGGGAATGTGTCCAAAAATCACGAGGCTCAATTCAACATGCGCACTGAGGCAGGCAGCACAGAGCACACGCTTTTAGAGTCCCATCCCTTTTCTTTCTCCCTTGTCCCTTCTCACCTGGACTAAGCCTACTTTCTAACTTGCAACACCCCTGAGGCCTCCCTGGATTCCCAGGCACAGTGACTTTTCCCCCTCCCTTTCCCTTCCTCACCCCCCTGGTTGCAGCAATATCTTCTCTGGCTCATGCATATCTGACAGGT
>NW_007726918.1:426463-433991 GCF_000696425.1 Galeopterus variegatus
TCCCTTCCTCACCCCCCTGGTTGCAGCAATATCTTCTCTGGCTCATGCATATCTGACAGGTAGTTTCAAAGACAGCCAAGCTTCCTCAGAAAGAGCAAAGTAGGTAACTCAAGGGTGTTAATGCCTTACCCTGCATAAAAAAAAAGAGTACTATGCCCAGACAG
Organism: Galeopterus variegatus; assembly: GCF_000696425.1. Classification (NCBI taxonomy): domain Eukaryota; kingdom Metazoa; phylum Chordata; class Mammalia; order Dermoptera; family Cynocephalidae; genus Galeopterus; species Galeopterus variegatus. Next base: position 426,628 of record NW_007726918.1, read on the forward strand.
TCTTAGAAATGTTAAGAAGCAGATAACTCTTGTATTATATGAGTTGTACCAGAAAAAAAAAAAGAAAGAAAAAGAAAAAGAAAAAAGAAAAGCTGCCCAGTTTACAACTTTGACAGCAAGCCTAGACACAAGAATACAGGAAAAGAATCACCAGGAACTGGAGAAATGCATATGAAAACTTAGTGATTTACTATTGTATTGCTATCTAATTGGTAGAAATCAGAAAGTTGGGGACATCAAGAGCTGTTGAGGATGTGGGGAGGTGGAAGTCCTAATGTGTGCTGGTGGGAGTATTGGCTGAGGTGCTAGTCTGAGGAGTGGTGAGTCAGTATTTTATGATACCAAATATTTGCATGCATCCTGCCCCAGAAATTCAGTTCTTGGGTGTGAACCCCAGGGAAACTATCTCACAAGTATGTAAGGAAACATGCAGGAGCTTGTTGGTTGCAGCATTGCTTGTGCTGGCAAACTGAGACCAACTGACTGTTCATCATGAGGCAGATGGATAAAGAAAAGGAATACACGTACAATCACACAGTGGCAGAAAGACCAAACTGGGGCTTCCCATAGCAACATAGATGGCCATGAAAATATTGTAAGAGAAAAAGTGAGAAACCGAGTAAGGTGTGTGAAACCATATCATGTATGTAAATTACAAACAGTACTATAGTCTATACACAGTTGAGTGGATCAGCACCCTGCGGGACACATGTGCTGTGGAGTACTACTCACCAGTAACAAGGAACCAAGTGCTGCTCCCAGAAACAGTGTTCTCAAAAGCATCATGTTAAGTGAAACAAGCCAGATGCAAAGAGTACAGAGGGAAGGATTCCATTTATATGAAAGTTGAGGATAGGCAAAATGATCTATAGGGATGGAAAACAGATCAATGGTTGTCTGGGTCTAAGGGCAGGGGCTGTGGAGTTGGCTCCAAAGAGATACAAGGAAGCTTTTTTCCAAGGTGTTGTAAACGTTCTACATCTTGATTGTGGAGGTTACATGAATGTGTACATTTATTAAAATTTATCAAACTATTTACTTAAAACAGGTGCATCATTTTATTGAATATACATTAGCCTCAAAATTCATTTAAAAGAGTATTTTACTGTAAATAGTAATACATAAAATAATGCTAAAAAAATTTAATGACTGTATGTGCAGTATATATCTCTATTATCTGTCATCTATTTATCTATTGTCTGTCCATGTATCGGACATACATAGAGTAGGTGCCTGTAGTGGGAATGAAAGTGAAATTGTGAATGGGGAATTGTGGTAGATTGGATCACTGATCATCGTTCCCCATTCTTCACTCCCTCCTTGTTATAGAATTCCACTTCTCCACCTTTGCCATGTCTTTAATGTGAGAGGGAAGGGGGGTCCTTCCCTGCCTCTTGACTTTGGACTTGGCCAATTGGCTTTTGCCCAGTGGAATGTTAAAGGATGTGATACGGCAGACTCTATAAATGTGTGTCTGGGGTTTGCCTTGCTTTCTTGCACTTTTATGACCCTCCATGATAAGCTCATGCCCCAGGCAGCCACTGCCCCTTTAGTCCGGGCCCTGGGAGCAGCCCATCAGGAAGCCTGGAGCCACGCCGAACCAGCTAGGCCCAGCTCGGATCAGCCAAACCATAGCCAACCTGCAGATGCACATGTGTGACAAACACATGTTTGTGGTTGTAAGCCTCTGGGATTTTGAGGTTGTCGTTATACAGCATTATCACAGTAACAGCTGACTAATACAGGGATAAAGGGAAAAATCATAGGGAAATAAGATGCAAAAGGGGAGCCTTGCCTGAATACATGACGATAGCATATGCTATGGATTGAGAATAACCAATTTCACTCCAATATCTAGGGTTACAAAGAAAGTAACCCATTCACTCAAAAACTCCCTGCATATCTGCAGGGCACCTTCATTTCTTGGCAGAGCAGCAGGGCCAAGATTCTGTCTTTTCTCATTTGAAACTAGGGGAATCTTACCTTCTTTCTTACACCCTGGGGTGTCTAATCTTAGTGGTTGGGGAGGAATTTACCCGTATCTCTGATCTCCCTTACTGTGGCTCTGCAGCTTCTCAAACACTATGCTCCTTCACACCCTCAGGGCCTTTGCCCAAACTGTTCCTCCTGCCTGATACACCCTTCCCAAGGCTACATCCTATTTACCCTTCAAGACTCAGATCAAATAGGCACCCAGAAAATGCTTGTTACAGTAACTTCCTGCATGTGCCGCGCATGCCCTGTGCTAAGTGCTTCACATACATCATCTCACTTTATCTTCATAAGAGCCTCAGGAGATAGGTAGATGGCGGTCCCCATCTTCCAGATGAGAAACAGAGGCTTAGAGAGGTTAGGTAACTTGCCCCTTGGTCACACAGCTAGCAAGCAATGGAAAGTTGTGAGTCTGATGCCAAAATCTAGGTCCTAAATCAACGGACTTTGCTCCTAGATGTCTTTTAGGATTTCCCCCTCCATTGGGTGTCTGCTCTGCTGAGATATTGCAGGAATCAGGGAGATGGTTCTATGACGAAAACCTCAATGTACTTGAACCTGAAAACATCACCTTGGGGAAGGGTTTCGTCCCTTAAGAAATTATAAATATTTCATTTTCCCTCTTCTCTCCCGCCTTGTCAGCCCTGAGATGGAGTTATCGACGGGGGGTCTGCTGATGGACAGATTGGCGGGGTTCCGTATTGATGAGTTGATAGATTGTTGGCTTTTTTTTTTTTTTTCATTCTCTGAGAAAAGGAAGTCTTGACAGCTGTTTTCTCTGTTGTGGGGGGTGGGGGTGGGGCTGCTGCAGAAGGTGATAGAAAGGGAGACCTGGGTCAGGGGTGGCACCTGTCAGACAATGCTGTCAGCTCGACCTTGAACACTGATCCTGAATCTGACCACCTCCCACCCTCTCCACTGCTGCCCCAGCAGCCAGAGGCACTGTTTCAAAAAGCCAGATCCTGCCACTGCTCTGCCTCACACCCTCAGATCACCCCATCAGAGCTCAAGCCCAAAGTCCCACCATGGCCTCAGCGCTCTCTGTCCTCATGCCCTATCTCTGTCCTCTCCCCACTCTGCTCTAGCCACAGTCTATGGCCTCCTTGCTGTTCCTTACACTCTCCAAGTGTGGCACCCTCTCTGGGTGTTTGCACCTGCCACTCAAGCCCAAAGTCCCACCATGGCCTCAGCGCTCTCTGTCCTCATGCCCTATCTCTGTCCTTTCCCCGCTCTGCTCTAGCCACAGTCTATGGCCTCCTTGCTGTTCCTTACACTCTCCAAGTGTGGCACCCTCTCTGGGTGTTTGCACCTGCCTTTCCCTCTGCTGCAATGCTTTTCCTGCTGATGCCCACCTGGCTCATGTCCTAATCTCCTTCAGGTCTCTGTTCAAATGGCCCCTGCACAGAAAACTTCCCTTCTTCTCTGGCTCCTCCTTCAGCTTTATTTTTCTCCATGGTGCTTATCACCTTGTGATGTTATTCATATAGTTATCTATTTGTTTACTGATGGTTTCTCTCCTTAGAATGAAAGCTCTAGGAAACCATGAGGGCAGGGACTTTGGTTGACTTGCTCATGGTTGTATTTTTATGACCTTGAACAGGATCAGCAAACTACAGCCTGTGGACAAAACCAGCTTGCAGCCTGTTTTTGTAAATAAAGTTTTATTTGAACACAACCAGGCCTGTTCATTCATGTATCATCTATGGCTATTTTTGTTCTATACAGGAAGAGTTAAGTAGTTGCAACAGAGATGGCAGGGTTTGCAAATCTGAAAATATCTACTATGTAGCCCTTTACAGAAAAAGTTTGCTGACCTGACTTAGAATGCTGCCTGACACAAAGCAGGTGTTCAGAATTCACTTGTAGAATGAAAGAATGAATCAAAATGAGATTTAGTCTGTTTTAAAGATCAGCCATGTGCAATCCCTACCCTTCGAGGAAATGGATCCTTATGTCCTCTTCCCAGAGGACTCCCATGTTCACCAGAACTCTCTTGATTGCATGTAACAGGAAATCTAAATTGATTGACTTGAGCCAGAAAAGGAAATTTGTTAGCTCATGAATTGAAAAGTTGAAGGTAGACTACGTCGGGTACAGTTGGATCCAGGGTCTCATGCTCCCAGGTTCAAGGCCAGAGAAAGGAGAGTCTCTACTTTCCCTGGGAGTGTGATGTTGGATAAATTGGTTACTTCTTAAAGCCTCAGTTTTCTTATCTGTAAAATGGGAGAAATAGTGGTTCCTACCTGATAAGGTAGCTGCAAGGGTGAAATGAGTCAATCCAAGTGTGGTAGGCTGAATAAAAAATGTCCACTTGCTAATCCTAGGGACCTGTGAATATGTGACCTTACATGGAAAAGGGGATTTTACAGATGGGATTAAATTAAGGATCCTGAGATGGGGACATTATCCTGGATTATCTTGGTATGAGAGAGAGGAAGGAGGGTCAGAGTCAGAGAAGGAGATGTGACAAAGAAAGCAGAGGTTAGAAGGAGAGAGGAGGCTGGCCAGTTAGCTCAGTTGGTTAGAGCTCAGTTTTATAACACCAAGGTCATGGGTTTGGATCCCCATACTGCCAACTACCAAAAAAAAAAAAAAAAAAAAAAAAAAAAAAAAAAAAAAAAAAAAAAGGTGGGGAGAGAAGATGCTACAGCTACACTGCTGGCTTTGAAGAAAGAGGAAGGGGCTACAAGCCAGGGAATGCAGGCAGCCTCTAGAAGCTGGAAAAGGCAAGGAAATGGTTTCTTCTCAACAACCTCCAGAACAAATGCAGCCCTGCCAACACCTTGAGTTTAGTCCAGTGAGACTTCTGACCTACAGAATTGCAAGATAAGTTGTGTGTGGTTTTAAGCCACCAGGTTTGTGGTGATTCATTACAGCAGTGACAGCAGACTCATACACCAGATAAGCACCTATCACTGTGCCTGGCATGTAGTGAGCCCCCGGGAGATGCGGGCTTCTATGATTTTTGGTTAGATATTACTATTCGCCCCACCTCTGCCATTCAGAATCAGCCCAGCTATCTCAGATGGAGCCCTCGGGGTAATTCCCAGTTCCTGAAACTGAGTGACATCCCTGGCAGGTACCACGATTGGGGTTGGCTTCTCAATAAGGAGACTTATCTAGGATCTACAGCTGACCCAGATCTGTATGGGGTCTAAAAGCCACCACCTGACTCCCTGGCCAGTGGCATTTCCTCTGACCAAGCAACTCCATCACTCCTCTTCCCTCCCTCCTGTGCTGTCTCCTTTTTGTCCCCTCCCTACCAAGCTATTTTTAAACCACTCCCCTTCCCACTCCCTATTGATCTTCAGCCTGTTACTCCCCAAAAGCACTCTGTGGCAGGGGCCCAATAAATTTGCCAGATCTTTTGTCACCATCTGTCCCTTTGCTCATGGAGGCCAGCAGCAGGGTCCCAGGCCAGCAAAGGTGTAACCTCCAGCTCCTCCAAGCCAAAGCTTTCAGTGGCTGTACTTTCCGATGGTAAATGTATTCTCACTTCATTGTGCAGGGGCCATCCTTCCATCATGACACTGAAGGCCAGTCCCGAGAAATGGCATATGGAGACAGGTGTCATTGTGCTTATGGGGTGGGAGCAGTGGACAACTTCTGCTCAGAGCTGCTCAAGCCTTAGCAGGGGAGGAGACGGCCAGCAGGGTCTCCCAGAACAGGATGTTGGTTACATGCAAGCTTATTTTATTTATTTTACACTCACTCACGTGGCACTTATGTGCTGGGCACTACATTTTAAGTGTTGCCCACATAGTTACTTAATTTTCTTATTTTTTAAATTGACAAATAAAAATTATATATATTTATCATGTATGACATAATGTTTTGAAATATGTATACATTGTGGAATGGCTTGATCAAGCTAACTAATAAGTTATTTAATTTTCATAGCACTCCTTTGAAGTCAGTGTGATTATTCTCTCTCCATTTTTAGATGGGGAAATGAAGGCACAGAGAGGTTAGGTAACTTGCCCAAGGTCACACAGCTAGTCAGGGGGACAGCTGGGACTTGAACCCAGGCAGGCTGTGTGTTTAGCGAATACACTCTGTGCTTCTCCATCAATGAGACCAAGAGTTATCATTGCTCTTCCTGAGGTGTGATACTCTATTTCTGTTTGTCCTCCTGCCATCCTCCTTTCCCCTCCTGTTTGCCCTGCCTTGTCCCTCCTGGGTGGGTTTCTATAAACCCCCAGACTGAGGCCAGCTGCCCAGAACTGGCTTTCCAAACTCGTCCCTGGCACAGTCAATGTCATTTTAAAACCTGCTATTGATTGGCTTACCTTCACAATGACCCCTAGAGGGAGGAGCTGTTATCAACACCTCCATGTCACAAATGAAGAAACTGAGGCTCAGAGAGGTGAGATCACTGCTTGCTCAAGCTAGGAAGTGGCTGAGTCCAGACTTGATCACCAGTGTTCTGGCTCTGAAGTCTGGACCTGGGCTGTGGTGTCCCCCTGCAGTTGGGGATGGTCACTGTATTAATTTCATAGGGCTCCTGTAGCAAAGTACCACCAACTGGGTGGCTGAGAACAACAAACGTTTATTGTCTCAGTTCCAGAGGCCAGAAGTCCAGGGCAGTGCTCCGTCTGAAACCTGCCACCTCCAACTCCTGGTGGTGGTTGGCAATCTTTGGCGTTCCTTAGCTTGTAGCTGCCCCAGTCTGATCTGTCTTCACATGATGTCCTTGCTGTGTCCCTTCACATCATCTTCCTCTGTGAGGGTCTGTATGTGTCTGAATTTCCTCTTTTTATAAGGACACCAATCGTTGGATTGGGCCCACCCTAAAAACCTCATTCACTGCTTGCTCAAGCTGGGAAGTGGCTGAGTCCAGACTTGATCACCAGTGTTCTGGCTCTGAAGTCTGGACCTGGGCTGTGGTGTCCCCCTGCAGTTGGGGATGGTCACTATTAATTTCATAGGGCTCCTGTAGCAAAGTACCACCAACTGGGTGGCTGAGAACAACAAACGTTTATTGTCTCAGTTCCGGAGGCCAGAAGTCCAGGGCAGTGCTCCGTCTGAAACCTGCCACCTCCAACTCCTGGTGGTGGTTGGCAATCTTTGGCGTTCCTTAGCTTGTAGCTGCCCCAGTCTGATCTGTCTTCACATGATGTCCTTGCTGTGTCCCTTCACATCATCTTCCTCTGTGAGGGTCTGTATGTGTCTGAATTTCCTCTTTTTATAAGGACACCAATCGTTGGATTGGGCCCACCCTAAAAACCTCATTTTGGGCCGGCCCGGTGGCGCACTGGATAGGTGCGCCGCTTGGGAAGCGCGGCGGCGCTCCCGCCCGAGGGTTCGGATCCCACATACAGACCGGTTCCCGCTGGGCAACGCCGAGGGTTGCAATCCCGTTGCCGGTCCCC
>NW_007726918.1:434991-450111 GCF_000696425.1 Galeopterus variegatus
ACAAAAAAAAAAAAAAAAAAAAAAAAAAAAAAAAACCTCATTTTAACTTTATTATCTCTGTAAAGATCCTATTTCCAAAAAAGTTTACATTCTGAGGTTCTATGGGTTAGGACTTCAACATATCTCTTTCGGGGGACACACTTTTCCATTCATAACAGTGAAAATGTCATGAGATGCCTGGGGAGGGGGGCAATCTTGCCAAGTACCCCTCACCCCCAGGATCTGCCCTTCCCTGGGAAGGGATCAGTGGCGTTTTAATCACCGGGGTTTTGAATACCTTCCTCTGACAGCCTGTCATTGTCTCCCCGGTGAGACTGCAAGCTCTGTGAGGGCAGGGAGAGTGTCTTCCCAGCACCCAGTACAGTGCCCGGCATTCAGCAGGTGCTCAATAAACACTTGAGTGAATGAGAGAAGATGTGAGTAATGTGCCACCTCCCAAAGCTGGCCATTGCGGCTTTTCAGTTCTTCAGCCTCCTGGGGTCAAAAGGCAAACTGATTTGCTAGGAGCCTCGAACCCATGGCTGAGCTGTTAGCATTTCAGCATCATAGAACCCCCGCCCAGCCATTAGCCCAGCAATGGCGAAATTATTAAACTCTATTATGAATTGAATTTTAATCTCCTGTAAATAGTCCTGCCATTATAGTGTCATAAGAAGCAATTAGGACCCCCTCCCTTCCTTCTTCCAGCTACAGAGATGTTCTGATCTCCCCAACTGAGCCAGGGGGGATGCAGGCAGGGGTGGGGACTGATGCCTGAGGAATGTACCAGTTCGGGCAGAGCAGCACCCCCTCCTCACCCCCAGCTAGTCACTTGGGGAGGAGCCTCAGGGCAGGGACTAGAGGGTCCTGTGAGGGTGAGGGGTCTAATGAAAGGAGAGTTGCCTTTTGGTATGAAGATGAAGCTTCTAAGTCAGTGTTTCTTAGGGATCCATGCCGGGGCTTTGGAAAGACCTGACCCAACATCACATGTGGTATTTCAGGTGGGTGTGCAGGGTGTGGCTGTTCTCTCCAGAGCTGCCTCGACAGCCCCAGACCAAGTCACCTTCCAGCAGACCTCAACCTCCTCTCTCTTCCCCTCCAATCTCCTCTCTGCATGGCAGCCAGGGATAGCTCCCACCCACAGAAGCTAAAGGTTGGTAGAGAGGGAAACTGAGGCAGAGAGTCATCCTGTACCTTTGCACAGAGTCCTGAACACTTGGATAAGTCAGGAGAAGCACCACTTCCCTTTTCTGGTTCTCTCTTGTTCAAACTCATCTCCCCAAAGCCTCCACCTCCCCCTGTGGAGCAAGAAGGGACAGAGGGGGCTCTGCGGGGCTGAGGCTGGGGCTGGAGCAGCAGCAGACTGGGCCCTCGAATGTGGAGAGGAGGCAAGACCGTTGGCCACGAATTCAGGAGGTTTGATCTCAGTTCCCTCTCTGACTGGCTGGTGACCTCAGGCTTTCCTTGCTCTGGGCTTCAGTTTCCCTATCTGCAAATAGGAAGGCTATTTAAATGCCTGTAAGGTGGAGGGGGAAGGAGTTACTGTTGCTGACTCCCCCCTTGAAGAACAAAGCAGAACTACCTTTTATTTCGCGGTGTGTTAGAGGTCCAGGAGTGACAGGGAGAGCCCTACCCCCCCAAAGAGACTGCAGGGGCCTTCCCATCCACAGAAAGGAGGAACATTCCTCCTTCATGGAACCACCTTGATTTGCATCCCAAAGCTCAGCCCTCCCTGGATAGGGCTGGGCAGAGGTGAAGGGGTTAATAAACCGGACTGGCCACCTGTCCCCAGGGGCCTCCACCTCCAGGTGGGGCTGCCCTGACAAGCAGAATGACTTTGGAGGGCTCCATCTGGTCTCTAGTGGGCCTTGCCTGCAGGACTTAGAGTGACTGACAGGTCACAGCAGGCCTGGCCGAAGGGACGGCAACAGAGGAGGTTCTGGCAGTGGGGTGGGGACTGGGGGGTGGGGGCAGTAGGGGGAGTTTTGAGCATGCTCATGGCTGGCCAGGATTATTTTTCGGAAAAGACATTTTGGGCTGGAGCTGGGGAATCTAAAAGTGGACTTTCAGAACTGAATCTTGGAACACACTTCTGAAGGCCTCCTGATCATTCATTCATTCATTCAAAAAACATGTGTTGAGCACCTCCTATGTGCCAGGTACTGTGTGAGGCACTGGAAATGCGTCAGGGCACAAGAGAGACAAAAATCCCAACACTCTAGTGACCCTTTTTGTCGATTACATGTGGTTTTCTGTGGCTTCTTTCTATCATTATGTTTTCTCATTGCTATATAATATTCCATTATGTGAATGAACCATATTTGATTGATTCTACTGTTGATGTGCATTTGGTTAGTTTCCAGTGTCAGGCTCTTTGTCTTCCTGCCCACATGTCCCCCTCCCACCCTCACCCCCATGCCTCCCAAAACTCTCTGAGGACAGAGATTGGCCAATCAAGTTATTCACTGTCCAGAGTAGAGGAATGGGACCTCCTTTAGGCAGAATAGTGTTGCCCACTTGCCGCAGTCCCCTCTGCTCCCCGTTGTTCTGCACTCTCCAAAGTCACTCATTTGCTTTTCCTACCTGGCACCTGAGGTTGCAAGGGGCCTCAGCAGGGGTGGGAGACTTCTGGGCTGAGGGCTGCCCCCTGTCCCTGACGTGCCTCCACGGTGCCCTGTTTAGAGCCCAGCCCCAGAGCAGGTCCATGGTGTAGGCTCACATGGAGCTCCCCAAGGCCCATCCGTCCCAACATGGGTGCCCCCGGAGGAGGAAGGGAAGCAGGATCTAAACAACAGAAAAGGGGGCGGGGTGGGGGCAGAGCTCTGTAATTATAGAGGAAGAGGCAGTGATAAAACGATAATGGGCACGTTGTGACCCGGCTCAGCAGTTCTGGAGCTGCGAAGTAACTCTAGGATGTGTGATGCAGGGCAAAGGGCCACCGCCCCATGCTGCAGCTGAAACAGGGCTTTCACAAACAAGACGTAAATTGGATGCAAACATCTAATTAACCTTCTCCCTCAGTTCCCTCTGCAGAGGGGGAGGCAGCCCTCCCAGGGCTCCCAGAGGCAGTCTTCCCTCCGGGATGGATTTGGGGGAAGGGAGGAGGAGGGAGGCGGAAGAGAGGAGAGCAAGAGAGGCATTTCCTTTCTTTCTTTCTCTCCTTCCTTCCTTCCTTCCTTCCTTCCTTCCTTCCTTCCTTCCTTCTCTCTCTCTCTCTTTTCTTTCTCTCTACAAGCTCCCCACGGGGTAGGGCCTGAGCTGAGCCTTCAGCAGGGTTGGTTTTCTCAGAGGCTTCAGGCTTGATTTGAGATCCACATTCCTGTTTTTAATGGGCCCCAACACACTTGGCAAACCCACGTTATTCACCAGGGCCAGGTATGTAGCCCTAGAATCAGGGAAAATGTAGAGTTTTGGGGGAGTGTTTTCTTTTTTCTTCGGTAGGAATGCAGTGCTGCAAAGCCAGCTTCCTGTGGAGATTCTCCGGACCTCCGAGTTCTTTGGGATGCCAAGCATCGGGACTGTCAGACATGGCAGGTGCGAGTGTGTGTTTGGAGCTACTCCCAAGGGGGGCCAAGGCCTGAGGGTTGTGTGATCTTAGGACCTTCCCTCTCCTCTCAGCAGTTCATTTGTTCACTCAACAAATATTTATCGAGCACCTATTGTGTACCAGGCACTGCTTTAGGCACTGGGAATATAGTAGTGAACAAAATGGATGCCCCCCAACACGAACAAACACACTCCCAAATCAAAGCTCTGTCCTCCTGGGGCTTTGGAGTGTGTGTGAATAGTGGGCAGGGTGACAGGCAATGAAGGAGGTGATCACATGGTGTCTGGGAGCTTGACACTATGTTCTCCTATTTCTTCAATTTCTTCATGCTCAATTTCTCTTTTTTGTCTTTATATTTTAATACTGACATATAGGAAACTTGAAAAAAATGTCACTAAACTACTGTATAATCTTTACTCCTAAGAACTTCAGCATCTGTTTCCTAAAAATGAAGACATTCCCTTCTGTAAACACAGCACAGTGATCAAAACCAGGAGAATAACACTGATACAACACGATGATTTAATCTGCAGACCTTATTCAGATCTCCCCATATGTCTCGATAACATCCTTCATAGGAAAGTGAATTCCTGGATCTCATGGTGCCTGCAGTTGTATACACCTTTAGACTCCTTTATTCTGGAACCAGTTCCTCAGGCTTTGGGTTTCATGACATTGATGTTTTTGAAGCATCCAGGCCAGTTGTTCTGCAAGACGTCCTTCAGTCTGTTTGTCCGACGCCTCTTTACGATTTGATTCAGGGGGTGCTTTTTGGCAGGAATCCTACATAGAGTGGTGCTGTGTTCTTTTCAGTGCCTCCTATCCAGAGGCACATGATGTCGACCATGGTGCAGCCTGCTGGGTTTTCCCACTGCACACTTACTATTTTGTCTTCTGTAATTAAAAATTACATGGTGGGGAGATGCTTTGAGATGATGTAGATATCCAGTTACTCCTCGAACTTTGACTCACTAGCTTTAATCTAGTTTGATGATTCTTGCCTGAATCAGTGATGGTGATAATGTTCCCTAAATGCTGGTTTTCTAACTCTAGTCTTCCTTCTACATTTATTAAAATGTTGGCTTTCTGCTGTGAAGAAGAGAATTCCTTATTCATTCATTCATTCATTCATTCATCTCAGCATAGTTCTATGATTCAATGAGCAATAACCTTTTACTGTGACTATGGGGCTCAGCTTGTCCTAGATTTGACCAATGGGAGCCCCTTCAGGCTGGCTCCAGTGCCCTTTTGACATGTCCCTGGTATTCTTTGAGCACCTCTTTACTGTCTTGCACAGGCGGGATGTTTCAGGTCCTCCTTGTGCTGCCCCTGCCCCAGCCCCATAATCAGCCATTTCTCCAAGGAGTCCTGGTTCCTTTTAGTGGGGAATGGTATGTAGAAGCCATGGTCTGGGTTTCAGGTGTGCTCACAGCTACGGGGTGTCACTGCATGTGGGCCCTTTTGGCACACTTAGCTGGGTGCCTCAGTTTCTTCATGTTAAATGGGGAAAACTCATCCCTACCTCCTAGATGGTATAAAGATTAAATGAGCCAGTAGCTGAAATGTGCTTAGAACCCTGCCTGATGCATGATAATGCTATACACATGTTTGTTAGATAAATAAGATATACATACAGTGTGTTAGATAGTGATAAGTACTCCAGAGAAAAAGCAACTGTGGGGGTGTTGCAATATGATATAGGATGGTCAAGGAAGGCCTTACACAGAAAATGACATTTGAGCAGAGACCTGGGAAAGTCAAGGGGTAAGTCATGCCCCTATCTGAAGGAAGCAGGCAGGGGGAACAGAAAATGCAAAGGCTGAGAGGCAGGAACACATCTAGCCTGAAGATAGATGTCAGCTCCCTAGATTCCAGCAAAACCAAATTTCTGAATGGAGGCACCATATTTTTTCTGGTAGGGGAGTGATGTGGGGGAGCCTGAAACTGAAAACCTGGCTCTGGGACCATTGGGAGCACGTAGTTATCACAGATCAAGGGACCACTCCATGCCTGGGACTGTGCTAAGCATTCCCCATGGATTATCTTGCTTAGTTCCCATAACACCCTTCAGAGGTAGACACTCCCATTAGCTCCATTTTACAGATGAGAAATCGGAGACTCAGGCTGCATGGCTTAACCTGGCTGGGATGCGGCTAGTGAGTGGTGTGGGGCAGGATTGGAAAGCCCGTCTATCTGACTCCAAAGACTTTGCCAGAAGTGTCAAACAGGCATGTGCTCCTTCCCATTTTTGCTCTGTCACTTCCTTGCCATAAGACCATTGACTATGAGGGCCTCAGTTTCCCCATGTGTCAAAATATCAGTACCTCCTTCCCTGAGAGGTGCCAATTCGACTGAAATCCAAGTCAAAGGCGAGGTGTGCAGGGCTGGGGCATCTCCCTGTGAGAGGCATTGGTGGGCTCCTTGCATGGCTCTAGTGAGTGGTGTGGGGCAGGATTGGAAAGCCCGTCTATCTGACTCCAAAGACTTTGCCAGAAGTGTCAAACAGGCATGTGCTCCTTCCCATTTTTGCTCTGTCACTTCCTTGCCATAAGACCATTGACTATGAGGGCCTCAGTTTCCCCATGTGTCAAAATATCAGTACCTCCTTCCCTGAGAGGTGCCAATTCGACTGAAATCCAAGTCAAAGGCGAGGTGTGCAGGGCTGGGGCATCTCCCTGTGAGAGGCATTGGTGAGCTCCTTGCATGGCTTCCTGCAGCTGCCCCTCCCCCACACCCCTTCCTCTTTTTCACCCCATCTTCCCCAGGGGCAGCCAGCCAGCAAAAAGAGTCCCTCGACAGCAATGATGAAGATGGATGTGTGATTGATTCAGCCCCCCTTCCCTCTGCCCTTCTGGTAGAAAATTAAAAGACCATTTGTTAAGGGGCGAAAGTCCTCAGGTGCATCCTGAGGCTGGACAATTTGTCTCCGTGAAAAGGGTGCTATTATGAGAGAGGCTGGATGCAGGCGGAGGGCGGGCCGAGGGGCGGCTGGGGAGGGGGGAGGCCCTGAGGAGCGGAGGGGCTCGGGCAGGGGTGGGGGGAGGCTGAGACAATGGGGGGAAAATAATAAATACATCGGAGCGTGCCAGCCGCGGGGCTGCTGGCTGGAGAGGCCTGGGCGGCAGGGGAGGGGCTGCTCCGGGCTGGGTGAGCTCATGTGCTGGGGCCTCTGAAGCCAATTCCTTTTTCATGACCCTTGTCTGGGACCAGAAGGGTGTCACTCAGGAGCTGTGCCGCCCTCCATTAAGGGGGGTTTGTAAATGACCCTCTTTAAGGAGCGAGTTTCTCTTTATAGACCTCGGTGCAGAGAGGGGAGGGAGGAGAAGGGCCCTGAGTGAGCCCCCTGCGCCCTCCTGGGGGTCATTAAGTGATTAGAAAGAAGGGGCCAGTTCTCCAGCCGCCATTCAGATGAGGGGATGCATTTGTCACCGGCGCTATTATTTATTGTTTTTTAAAAGGTTGCATTAGGCTCCTCCTGCTGTCCGCTGGCTCCCTTTGTGTGCTCTGACTTCCTTCTGGGGCTGCCTCCTCTAGCATCCCAAAGGTAAGGTGCCCCACCCTGACCCCGCTGCCCGTTCTCAGCTTCCCTGTCCACCCCAATGACATGCCTGTCCTGTCCCTCTCTCGGGCACTTTGTGATGACTTATTGTCCTCCTGGGGTCCTCTTCCTGCCCTACCTCAGCCCCACGTGCAAGTTAAGAAGGCGAACCTCATGGTGAGGTCCCTGCCCCACCAGCCTGCACCCTGGCACACTCTCTTGCTGTAGGGTATTTGTCAACTTCTTCATCTTCTCCACCAGCACTTGAATTTCTTTTTATTTTTGGCAGCCTGTGGGTACAGGGACCCGAACCCTTGACCTTGATGTTATCAGCACCACACTCTACCGAGTGAGGTAAGCAGCTAGCCACTGCACTTGAGTTTCTTGACCATGGCAGCTGTGGCTTGTTCATTGCTCTATCCCTGATGCCCAGAACAGTGCCTGGCGCCCAGCAGGCATCCGATGGCAGTGTGTTTGTAAGTATCTCGAGAAAGATCTCATTTGCTTCTTCTGGACATCAGAAAACAGCATCTCCATTGGATGGGTGGGAAGACCGAGGCTTGGAGACGTTGCAGAGCTGTGTGGATTGTTGGGGCAGAGCTGGGATTTGACACTGGGTCTTGACACTCAGGAGGGAGAAAAAGACAACTGAAGGAAAGAAGGTCCATCTAGCCCTATGATTCTAGAAAGCTCTTTGCTTTTGGAAAGAGAAATCAGTAGGCCAGAGGAACTACTCCATTTTCTCATCCAAAGAGATAAAACAAAGTGACCTTTAAAAAATACTTACTTGTAAAATTTCCTCTCTTGTTTAACACCCAACTCCCTGCCCTGGCCCACAGGATGGGCTGCTGTCTGCCGCCTGCTGCTAGCCCTTCTGACTTGACCTCCTTTCTTGCTCCCTTCTTTCGGTTCTCCCAGTGGCAAGCTCTCTTCAGCCTCATTTTTCCTTTGCCTGGAAGGTCCTCTCCCTCTTTGACCAGCCCCGTGTTCCCCAATTTGCCTGCAAATCACCTGGGCGAGTTTTTAAATATCAACCCTTGAGTCCCATTCTAGACCAATTGAAGTAGATTCTCCAGGGTTGGGACCCAGGCATGTGCATTTCTAAAAGCTCTCCGGGTGATTTGGAAGCCCTGGGAGGATTGAGAAGCTTTGGCCCAGCCAAGTCCTACTTCTGTCTCCACCTGAGCTCAAAGGTCATTTCCTGACTCCTCCCCCGGCTGGGTCAGGTCACCTTGAATAGCCTGCTCAGTCCCCCTCACCCGCCTCTTGGTAACCACACGCATATTTGATTCACACGTGTCTTCGACATTTGCCTGCAAAGGGCAGGGACCCACTGTTTGGTTCACAGATGAATCCTCAGTGCCAGCACATCATATATTAGGTGCTCAGTACGATTTTATTGAATGAAGGAGTAAACCTTGAGAGAAAGGAGTGACATTGAACCAAGGCCTTGGAACAGAATCAAAAAGGGGCTTTTGTGAGCTTCACTGACGTGCCCTTTTCTGCTCAGAGGCTGGGGCGTGGCTGTTTATGATGAGATACCTAAATATGGCCTGGCCTTCCAGGTCCTTCCCAGGTGCCCCTCTGGACCTGTCTCCCCTGCCGCTTCCCTGCCTCCGTATCCCTGTCCCTGACATCGTTCTCACCTCCAGGCCTTTGCCTCAGCTGCTCCCTATCCCCAGAGTACGGGGTGGGGACTGCCCCGCAGCGCCCAGTGAAGAACCTTCCGTGCAGTAGATGTCAATGGATTTCTGCTGAATGAATAAATAAGAGTTGGAATAGAAATCTTGGAAGCATGTGCAGTTTAGAAAAGCGTATTCAATATTATAATGTCATTTCATGTTTGGAAAGTGAAGGAGAAAAACATAAGCAGCAAAGTGGAAAAATTAACATCATTGGTTGCAGGAGTCAGACTGTACAGGTTCAAATCCTGGCTCTACCATGTACGTGCTGTTATCATAGGTGAGTTACTTAACTTCTCTGTGCCACAGGTTTCTCATCATAACACAGAGGTACCTGCCTTATATGATTATTATTACTATATAACACTATGGATATTATATATAATATTATAATACATTGCAATTCTGATATCATTATTAAATGAATTAATATGTATAAAGCTCATTGTACAGTGGCTGCCACATATGTGTTCTCAATAAACATTAGCTGTAATTTTTCTTATTTGTAATATGAGCTAAAGTTCAATGACATCTTCTGAGCTCCCAGGGAGGACCTTGTCTTGTATGACTGATCCTCAATCTTGGGGGAGGGCACCCTGGGGTAGGGAAGATGGGGATCAGATCCTGATTCCTCCCTGTGGAGAGTCTTAGGCTTATCAACAGGGCTATGGGTGAAAAAGGGCTTCCTCACAGCCCCTCTCTGAGGACCAGGCCTGGCTCCATCCCAGATCTGGCTCCTCCTCTGACCTCCTGGCCAGCGTGGGGGATGGGCGGGTGTACCAGAGCCTGGGGAAGGGACTGCCTGTCCTCAGGAAAATGAGAAAAGTCAGCACCTGGAGGGAACTTTGTGCAAAGCTAAGTGTGTTTCATACAAAGCATTGTCCCTTATTCTGAGATTTTGTCCTTCTCACTTTTTTTATTTTTTAGTGCTAAAATGTCTATTCTATTATAAAATTATGATGATGGGAGCCAGTAGGTTTTTTTTTTTTTCTTTTTTAAACATTTTCAATCTTGGTGAGATGAAGGGTGGACAACCTTATAATAGTCCTTCATTTTTTCTGGTGAGGGGCAGGGGAAGAATTTACTAGTGTGTAAAATCCAAGTGAATCACTGATAGCGTGATTCATTTATTCAACTTAGTCCGGATCTCCACACAATAGGCAGAGCGATCTGTAAACACAGGCGTGAGACCCTGTTGCTCTGTGCAAAGCTAAGTGTGTTTCATACAAAGCATTGTCCCTTATTCTGAGATTTTGTCCTTCTCGCTTTTTTTTTTTTTAGTGCTAAAATGTCTATTCTATTATAAAATTATGATGATGGGAGCCAGTAGGTTTTTTTTTTCTTTTTTAAACATTTTCAATCTTGGTGAGATGAAGGGTGGACAACCTTATAATGGTCCTTCATTTTTTCTGGTGAGGGGCAGGGGAAGAATTTACTAGTGTGTAAAATCCAAGTGAATCACTGATAGCGTGGTTCATTTATTCAACTTAGTCCGGATCTCCACACAATAGGCAGAGCGATCTGTAAACACAGGCGTGAGACCCTGTTGCTCTCCTGCCTAAAGCCCTTCCATCTCTCTTAAACTAAAACTCAGCTCGTGGCCCTGGGCTAGCTGTCTCGCCTTTGGCTGTGACTACACTGGCCTCTCATTCTCCAACCACACCAAGCACACTCCTGCCACTGGACCTTTGCACCTCCTGCTCCCTCTGCCTGGCATGCCCTTCCCCCAGAAAGCAGCATGCCTCCTCTTTCCTTCTTCCAGGTCTCAGCTGTCAGCCTGAGAGAGGCTTTTGCTGACCACTTTATAGAAAATAGCCCCTGCCCCATCTTCCTGCTCACTTTTGATCACAGCACCCTGTTTTCTCCCCCAGCACTGAAATGATCAAATGCATTTGTTTACTTGCTTACTGTCTGTCTCCCACTAAAATGTCAGTTCCCAAGGGCAGAGACTTTGTGTGTCTCGTTTTCCACCTTTTGTCTGACTTCCGAACACCCCAAGCCCTCAGCACTGGGTTGGGTCGATAACAGCTGCTCAAGACATTGCAGCCAGAAGACACTACTGCGAAGTCCCGGGGTCGGCTTCTGAGGTCTTCCTCTGAAACGACTCTGGAGTGGGGGCAGAAGGGAGCAGGATGGTGTGTCCAACCCAAATGCGCCCCTCATGTATTGTCAGATGAGCTGGGGCCCCTCCTCAGTGCCAGCTCCTGGGTAGGCATCAGCGGTGTGTGTCTTTGTAAACGAGACAGTCAGGTGGGGTGGACACACAAGTGGCCGGTTAGTGCACAGCCTCAGAGTTCCAGGAGCAGGACGTGGGATGTGCTGGGCTGGTCCAAAGCTTGTTTACCCTCAGATCCATTCTCTGTCCTCTTGCTTGGGGCTGTGCCATTGGGGGAGTGCCACAGGCTGTGCCCAGGCTCCAGGGTCAGCTAGGTTTGGCCCATGGGAAGCCCCCTCAGGGGTTGAGGTGGGAGGAAGGGAGGACCAGGGTACTTCTCCCCTCCTCTCTACTATGGTGGTCTCTCTGGTTGCTGCTGCATCTCCTCTGTCCCTCCAGCTCCTTCTAGTGAGCCCTCAGCTGTGGTCCAAGTTTCTTCTGAGGTTCTGGTAGTACCACTGCCTTCCTCTGTCCCTTAGGCTAGGGTAGAAACAGCTTCCTGCTCTTGCTAGTGTCTGGGTGTCTCCTCACTGTCCCCTGTTGGGCTCTCAGCTTACTCAGCTCCAGAGTAACCAATTCCCTGCGTTCATTCCCTGCAAATACCTGAAGGGGCATCTGTGCCCTCACTGGACCCTGACCAACACACATGGCTGCTGCGGGAGCCCAGTATACCTGGCGGAAACCTGGAGAGGCTTCATGGAGGAATCCGTGCTTCAGCTGAGACCTGCTGACCCTTTGGCATCCAGATTTCCCGTATGGATCACTCCTGACCTCAACTCCATCACATCATGTAACAATCCCTGTCATCGTGGAACAATCCCTCCCATCAGGTTTCTCAGCCTTGGCACTACTGATCATTCTTTGCTGTGGGGGGCTGTCCTGCACAGAGAAAGATGTCGAGCAGCATTTCTGGCCTCTACTCAGAGATGATGCCAGCAGCACACTGTGTCCCCCACCCCCAGCTGTGACAACCCAAATATCTCCAGACATTGCCAAATGTCCTCTGTGGGCCAAATTGCCCCAGTTGAGAACAACTTCCCACTATCTATGTAGAACATCACATGGTTCTGGATTCTACACCCAAGAGTCAGCTGGGCAACTTTTAAACATGTTGATGGCTAAGACTTCCCTGCATAGATTGTATGAGAATCTCTAGGGAGAAGCCCTGGGCACTGGCGGGTTCTCCAGGTGATTCTGATGCGTGATCTGGGTTGTGAGGCACTGGCCTAGCCCAGTGAGATGCCACTTCTACCTTGATCATTTCCTGATTCATAGAGAAGGAAACTGAGGCTCAGATAGCCCAAGTGCTGCAATCAGTGTCTTGCGTCAAGCAATGGAAGCAGCACAAAGACCTGGATATTGCTGAAATGTCTTTGTTAAACCAAATAGCAAATCTAAAGAAAAAATTCACCCCAAACAGACACATGCATAAATGTGCACCAAAGCAAAATAGCAACTACTGCTTTGCAAGTATTGCCAACCCTTCTTACTACAGAAGACAGGGACCCCAAGGGGGACTTTCTTTCCCCTGGCTCTGTCTCCATTTCTCAACCCATTTTATGCTCCGGAATAGCATCTGTGTCCTGCTTTCTCTCCTGGGGCCCTCTCAGAGTGCCAGTGGTCTGGAGGCATTGCCAGCCTGCACATCTGTGATGCTAATGGCACTGGGATGGTCGGAGATCCCCCATCTCCTCAGATCCTGGCATCAGTGAGACATCCCTGGGCAAGGACTCCAACTCCACCTTCCTCTCAGTGGGGTTTAAGTCAGGGCTTCTTAGTGGAGCTGAGGTATCCTAGCTTAAGTCAAATGCTGGAGTTCCTGTTTCTTTGCAGTAGGCATTTTTATATTCTCAGGGCACAGGAGTTCTGTCCTATTAACCTAAATCAGTTAACAAGGTTATTTTTGCTTCTTTAAATGGTTCTTCATCACTCCTTCTGAAAATCTTGGGTCATTT
Organism: Galeopterus variegatus; assembly: GCF_000696425.1. Lineage (NCBI taxonomy): Eukaryota > Metazoa > Chordata > Mammalia > Dermoptera > Cynocephalidae > Galeopterus > Galeopterus variegatus. The sequence continues at coordinate 447,848 of NW_007726918.1, forward strand.
TAGACCAAGAGCTGGCCAGCCACCTGTTTCTGTAAATAAAGTTTTATTGCATGCAGCCAAGTCCATTTGTTTACATTTTGTGTGTGGCTGCTTTTGAGCTACCAGGACAGAAATAAATAATTGCAACAGAGACTGTATAGCCTGCAGAGCCTAATATATGTGCCCTGTCTTCCTTCACAGAAAAATGGGCCCCTGTTTTAAGTTGACAACTTAGGGTGCAGAGAAGGTTTCTATCTGGGAATTTTGGGTATTGGTCCCAGCTCCATCAACTCCCTGGGAAGCTTTGGGCAAGTCACACTCTTTTAGGCTCCGTTTGCTTCTCTGTGAATGAAGAGTGTATATTCTTTTGGTTCTATCTCCAAGTTGAAACTCACATCAAGTATTTCTTGTCACGCCTACTGCCACTAACCGGGTCCAAGCTACCATCTTCTCTCACCTGTCCTAAGGCAATAGCCTGCTCACTGGGCTCCTGGCTTCCTCCCTTGACCCCTATAGTCCTTCCCACCACACTGCTGGAGGCGTCTTTATAAATGGTCAATCAGATCATGACACTCCCAGCTCAAACCCTCCACATCCCACCTTCTTCTGGCAGCTTCCAAGGCCTGGCCTTGTTGACTCCTCTGCCTCCCTGCCCTTGTCTCCTACCACACTCCTGCTCTCTGTGTGCCAGCCACACAGGTCCTGTGGCTGCCATTTGGACCCAGGAGCTCATTCCCACCTCAGGGCCTTTGCACTTGCTGTTCCCCCTGCCAGGATTGCTTTCCCCATCCATACGACTCACACCTGCATGTCATCCAGGTCTCTGGTCAGATGTTGCCTGCCTCCCCAACACCTTGCAAAATATTCATGTTATTTAGTGATTTGTTTCCTTGTTTATTGCCTGTCTCCTCTGACTAGATTGTAAACTCCATGAGGGTTAGTGACTGTGTCTGTCCAGAAAGATCACCACCAAGTCCTCAGGATGGTGAACAGTGCCTGGGTGTGCATGTGCTCAAGAAATACTTGTGGGAATGAGTGAATGAATGAATACTTGTGAGGTACCTCAAAAAGCTCATGGAAGAATAGAATTAAAAGATAGTACAAATCTTTCCACGAACTTTTTGCAGTATCCTTGTATTTTATCACAAGGGTTGAAAGGAAGATGTAGGTAATGTCCCCCAAATATCTAGCACTCTACTGGGCACGTAGTGGAGGGTAAGTCTCCGTAGTAATATGTCTCAGGGAGACAGAGCGCTTTTCTGGCCCCACGGCTGTCTCCATGGATAGGCTCCTTCCTCCTCTCCCCTCAGCCTTAAAGGGGGCCTGGAGGATCTGTAAGGCCTCCTCTGCTTTCTTCTCTCTTTGCATCTCTGCTTCCTGGAGGTACGGCCAGTGGGTCTCCCATCCCTGTCTCTCTCCTTCCTCCCCTGTCAGGTGTTTTGCTCATCTTGGGTCTTAATTGAGATGGCAAATTCCAGGGACAGGGCTTGCAGCCAACTCTGCCAGCTTCCCCTGCCAGGAGCTGGAGGAAGAAAACAAAACCCCAGTAACGTGGCGAGCAAACCCCTCTCCATCCAGCAGGAAAGAAGCCTCATGTCTGGCCCATTTGGTCCACCCCATGGTGGGAGTCCAGGCTGGCCAAAGCCATGAGTCCAGCTCCTTCCTCTCTGCTCCCAGCCAAGAAGCACCTGATGTCCCTTTGCCGCCCTCACTGCCGCTGTGCCAAGCAAAGGGGGCAGTTTTCTGCTAAATGGAGACCAGGTGGTTCCTAAGGCAATTAGAGCCCCCTGAGCTGGCGCTGGGCATTGGTGTGTGGGAGTGCCTGCTTCCCGGTTCTCTCTTCCCTGGCTTTATTTGTTTGCTTTGGATTAGAAAGTCTTGTGCAAAACTGAGCCTTGTTTCCATGCTGTTTCCGCTCCCCGAAGCTGGGAAAGACCTGACATTTGCAGTTTCCCTGTGAAGTTGAGGCAGACCCACACTCAAGCAGCTCATCTGTAAAATGGGGGACTAAATCCTGCCTTCCTGTGGTCATAGTGAATGTATTTTGTAAAGGTTACTTCTTTTACAAATATATCTGAGTCTCTTATGCAACTGAGACCTAGTGGTTGAACATACCAGGTGGAGGGAACGGTAGATGCAAAGATCTTGAACTAAGAACAAAGTGTTTTGAGGTTTGGGGGATGGAACCCAAACCCATGGATTTTATGGTGGGAGATTGCCAACGTGCAATTGGGAAGAAATGAAAGGTTAAGGAGGATAAAACCCCTCTTAAGATTCAAGAACAA